>NC_133313.1:5396741-5533152 GCF_012295235.1 Primulina huaijiensis
GTGATTTGATATTATATATGTTGTTGTTTATTATCGTTGATATTGTTGGCTGTCGTTTGTTGGGAGACGTCACGTTGATGTTGTTCGTTCGACGATATTGCTGTCGCCGGTGTTGGGGTGCGACGTATCGTCGATGTTATTCGTTCCACGATATTGCCGTCGCCGGAGTAGGGGTGCGACGTATCGTTGATGTTATTCGTTCGCAGATATTGCTGTCGCCGGTGTTGGGGTGCGACGTATCGTCGATGCTGTTGTTGCAGTAGTATGGGAGTGATGACGTTGATATCGTTGGTGGTTGGATTGTCCAGAGACAGCAAAGGGAGTATTTCTGTTATCATTCCAGTTATATTTTATATTGTTGATAATATAACTGTTATGTATTACGATGATGATTGTTGTGTATGCTCACCTTTTTGGGGCTGTTTCTGTTGGACAGGTTACAGGACTCTGCTGTGAGACAGGATAGTGGTGAAGGGCTAGGTGTGTCTAGTCAAACAGTCCTGTAGTTGATAGTAGATAGAAACAGTATAGTTATTGTCTTACTTGAGTTGTATGTGTGTATGTATTATACTGTTTCTGCTGCATTCACGTAGATAGTATGGTGATTGCACTATTTTGTCGTATATGCATTATATTATTACGTCGTTGAAAAGAAAAATTTTATGCATATGACGTCACATGTTGGATCTTGAAACTCATTTGTAAAGGGCGCCACATAATACCTATTACTTTTACTACAACTTATCGCTTACTTGCACTGTGACTTATTTTATCTATATAGATTACGCTTTCAGTAATACGATATTTAAAAAAATAAGAATATTTTATTTTATATAGATGTGTCTGTGACGAAACATATAATTTGTACTAACATTCTGTGACGAAACATATAATTTGTACTAACATTGATCTACAAGAAGTTGTGCAGCGGTGTCTATTTCATTCCAGGGAAAAATATGTAACCAAAATATTTGTTTGCTGGCTACCTGATCCCTTCTCTTGTAGGTTAGACAAAGTTGATTTAAAATAGTTAAGCAAATCAGAAGTGTTCTTATTAGAATTCGTTCAGTGCTACGAACCATTTACTTCATCTCATTCAAACTCCAATTACTTTTAATCTCTCCATCACCTATATTTGGGAGCCAGATGAATAAATTAAACCCAGTACTATATTTTGTCCCATTTTAGATTACGGACGTTGATCTACCACCAAAAGATGGCTTTCACTTTTTTTCCACAGAATTACTGGGCTGCCAAAACAGTCAACATTTTTCTTTTCAAATGTGGTCAATAAAATTTAGCAGCTTGTGTATATATTGGATCCAAAAGTATTGACATTCATATATTAATCTGCAAGCAGTAATTTCTGCTTAATGCTTAGAACGAAATAGATAAATATTCTGAATTGTTTTCTTTGTGTTAGATATTTGCCTTGCAATGAATTGGTGTAATATTATTGGATGTTCTCATTGATTTTCTTTACAGTTGCTTAAACTCCTACATTTGGCGACTCATCATATAATACATGTCAGCTTGTTTTTTTTTTTTTTTTTTTTTTTTTTTTTTTTTTTTTTTTTTNGGTTTGAATCAATAGTTAGCCACAAGGGTTCAACTATGTTTACAATGATACGTGCAAAACAACCCATTTTGTATTTTTTTGTTTCTACTTTTGGAAAACATAATGTAAATTTTATGTGAATTATAATGTGGTTATGTTACTTTACAAAATATGGTGTGATACCTACATTTTGTTGTCCTTTGGGGAAAAATCAAAGATGTTCAACAATTTAAAGATATAATAATGGTACTTTAAACATGGATTCAAAACTTTTAGCTCTTACATCTATTGCATGCAAAGCACGTCCAACTTTATTGCATGTAATCTTCACAATCGCTTTTGTTTGTAATTTCTCTTACCACATACATACTTATATGCTTAATTACCACATACATACTTATATGCATCAATTCAATCTTTTTCTTAATTATTTTCATTTTATAAATTCCTTGGTTTTCATAATTTTCACTTTGTTAAACACAGTGTCAACTTAAAATACTAACCGTTTAAGTACGGATATAAAAAAACAATAAAAAAATACTATGTTCATGACAATTATAGCTTTTAAATTTACCTTATTAGATAAGACTTACACAAATATAAACACATGATTAGTTACTCTAAAAAAAACATAAATACTCATATGTTATACCTAGTATATATGTAAATAAAGTTGGATAAAAATGGGAATATGAGAATGGGTAAACTCAATTAATATGGTAAAAATGATTATTCCATGTTCATAACAATAAGTATTTCTTTTAGAATGTGTGTTCTCGTACGTAGCAAAAAAATGAAATGATATATGAGAAGTGCTTGATATTTTTTTGCTATTTCTCATTACTACTTACAATTAAAAACTTTGATTTGTACATATATATTCGCCATTTTTGAATATTGTGATTTTTTTAAATGTAATGCATTTTCAATTGTAGATATTGTGATTGTGTTACGTAGTATTCAAATTTACTGAAGTTGTGGCTATGTTATATATGTGATATGTTCAAATTTGTGGTAGAAACTAGCAAAATTTATTAAATTAGTGAAGTTGTAACAATTAAGTACTTTGTTAAATAAAAATTATATTTCCTACACGGAACCAGTTTTATAAATATTAACATATCTTGCACTGTTTAAATCAAAATTGGGTGATTCTAAAGTCTCTTTACAGTCATCTAATAGGGCTATAACTGTTATTTGATAAATGTTTCCAAATTCCCAGTGTATAAAGCCCATAATTTCGAAAAACAACAAGTTGCAAGTCCGATTCTCGTTTATGACAAGTTTTAGTAAAATGGGCATATATCTTTCAAATTCAAACCAAATGATCTTATTCTAGCGCCAAATAGAAGCTAATTCACAGAGCTAAATTTTCATTCAAATTGTAACTTCAAAATACGAAAGCATAATTCGCAATAACCCACAATTTAGACCCTCTATGCACTATATTACACGGAAATTCACCAACACATACATATCTCATCCTAATTTGAAAAAGGACTGCTATACAACGAATAATACATGTCACAAATTCGAAATTACAGCTATACACCTTAATTATATCAAGATTTTGGAAACCCAACGCCCGATAGAAGCACTGACGCAGGGGGCTACGGGGGACGGCTAAGGTCCACATTTCTTCGCAATGTTGATTCCAATAGGTAGATTAGATCGAGGGCTATCGATTCTATTGTCGATTGAAAGTTTTCGCCGATTAAACAGCAACGATGACGCGATATATCCTAAATTTTGTGGTTGCACCAGACTAAGCTTTCTATTCTCTTATATCATATAAAATAATAAGGCATATTAAGCTCTCTCGATTATGTATCTATTATCATTACTATATCAACAACTAATTTTGACATTTTTGGTTGGTCTATAAGCTATAGTATATAAGTTTACACACATTACCAACTTAGTTCTTCCTTTGTTGCTCATACCACTCAATTTGGTCATGACATCTTCCGTAGACATGCTCTAAGAGATCCCATCATCATTGTCATTCAATGCATGCTAAAATACACTTCTCAAGTTTATACCACAAGACATGGTCTAAAATCCCAAGTGGTACAAAAGAAAAGAGTATGGAGTACTCACACCACCACAAGAAAAATTCTAATAGACAAAAGACAACAATTTAATAAATAAATCATTCTCATTTATATATTATCAAAAAAATTGTCGATGAACGTTTTTCTTGTTAGAGTAGATGTCCTGTAAGCCAACGGTTGGCTAAGAAATTTATTGACTCAATTGTAATTAACAGCTTTTATTTTAATATAATTTACTTATCATGTGATTCGTTTTACATTATCTATATACCCATGCAATCAACAAAGATAAAGATCTTGATTATACTTTAATACAAATGAATCGTAATTCGATCTTGAAACTCATTTGTAAACACTGTATATTTTAAATTTGTTCTTAGTCGATTCAACCACCTAAAAACAAGGATAAAGGCCGCTTGAGCTGAGACTAGCATCTGTGATATTGTGTACTGTGTTTCATGATAAGGGCATAGAAATGTCCAATCATGCAGATAGGTAATCATATGATGATTGTACTGAACAATCCTCCCTCGTACTTTCCAAGTGGTTATCATTCATCGAGAGAAAAAATTTGTGGTTGTGAAAGTACATCATTAGTCCTTTCGACCTGGGACAACATTGAGGCTCTACATACTAAGATTGTATTTCGACTCGTTTACTGTCTCTGTGAGGGTCACAAAATGGTGAGGTTGGGTTCAATTGTGACACGTGTAGGAGTCAGTGTATTGTAGTCGGGAATTCACCGCTCACCTACGAGTGTGGATATTCTATGTGATCTAACGAAATAAAGCGTATGAAATCTCTAGCCAGAATATAAGATGTCAATTATGGACAAGGGTTTTCTAGTAGTGCATGCGATGACACTATGAATATTTCATGATTGTATCAAATAGCTATCGAATATAATATGCAACCCTCGATGAACCAATGGTTGCAGATTCGATAGGGATATATGAGATGAAAAGACCGCACTGTACGTTAATCATAACCGATTAGTTTTTGTAGGAACTATCAGTGATACCAAGGGAATCATGGGGCGATATTACTAGACGCTCTTATCACGATTCAAAAATAATTTATGACATTCTCATGATCAAATTTTGTCAAACACCTAAAAGGGGGAAATTGTTGAAAATCTTAATTTCGGAGTTTGACAAGTTAAGCGTGAAAAGGTTAAACAACTGATCGAGACACTACAAGAAAAACGCCCAACGACAAAAACTGTTGTCGTATAGTTTTTAACAACGGTTTTAGTGAAAACAGTTGTCGTAGGTGCGTTTTGACAACGGTTTTATAAAAACCGTTGTCTTTTAGGGGGTCAAAGACAACGGTTTTCTAAAAACCGTTGTCTTTCAGCGTTTTTTTTAGGTTTTGCCATGTTTTTTTTGGACAAATTAGCGTGTTTTTTGAACAAACGGCAACGGTTTTTTTAAACAGTTGCTATATTTAGCGACCGTTTTACGGTTTTATCAAAACCGTCGTTAATTTTAAATTAGCGACGGTTTAAATTAAAACTGTCGCTCAATTTAGCGAAAGTTTTAACTCCGTCGCTAAATATAGCGACGGTTTTACGTAAAACTGTCGCATGTTTTAATTTAGCGACAGTTTTAATTTAGCGACGGTTTGTTTTATCATAACCGTCGCTAAATATAGCAACGGTTATAATAAAAATCGTCGCTAATTTAAAATTAGCGACAGTTTAATGAAAACCGTCGCCAAAATGAGCGACGATTTTTAAATTTGCGACGGTTAAATGATATTTAGCTACGGTTTAACCAAAAACCGTCGTAAATTGTCTATAAATATCTGTATTCTCAGTCCATTTTCTCCACACCACTTCACAACACTTAAAATTTTTCTCTTTTACACGATTTTAGCTTCGATTTAGGGTAAATTTTTTCGTTTTAATTTTTTTTAAATTTTTGAGTGTTAGTTAAGATCATGAATATTGTTAGCTGAGAAGCAGTTAACCAAGTTACCGAATTATCCAGTTAGCAAGAACTCTGCACACATTCATTCTCAGTTAAACTTCAAGTTAAAGCTTTCAAAGGCTCACGCTTATCATAAATATCTATAGCTTTTAGGCTATATATTGAGTTTAAGCACAAACATTTATTATTGTATTATTCGATCTTGTATAGATCAGTTGTGCTTAGAAATACACATCAGTGGAATACTGAAAAATTGTATTGATACTAAGAGTTTTAGTTTGGCAGTGTTAAGTCCAAACTGAAGTGGGTTTGTACAAATATTTGTATAGATCAAAGTCTTTTAGTGAATATCCTATCTTCGAGATATAAGAGGTGACGTAGGAGTATTTGAAATTTTCGAACATCCACAAACTTTGTGTTCTTTCTTATCAGTTATATTATATCTGTCTTTCAGTTATTTTCGCACTTTATCAAGTTAACTGATTGACATTGAAAGCAAGATTCGTGAATTCAATTTATTAATAAACTGATTTGTCATTCGAAAAGCTGTGAAAATTGTCAAGTGTTTATTGAACTCTCCCTTCTAAACATTTTTCACTCCCAACCGATCCTAAGAGTAAACATATAATTACATCCAAAAAATATAAATTACTTATTTAGATCATTTATTTAAATTATTTTAGTACATTTAATATTTTTAACATGTAGTTTACGTGAACGAATTTCAGACATTTCACATTCAAACTCTTCATTTTCTTTCAAAATGAAATTTGTAATATTTTCTTTCAGTTTGTGCTTTGTAAATCCAGCTATAATAAGTAGCTAAACAAGTTTATCTTCCTTTACAGAAAGTTATTATGTAACAATATTTTTATGTTTGAATAAAAGAACTAAGAATTTATGCACCTCTCATGTACTATTTCCAAATAAAACCTATTTATTGTACACCTTGAGATAGAAAACGATAGAGGGTTGTGCTAAGTGCTTTAGAAAGAATCTACTTCAGAAACCATCTGTTGCGACTGATGGTTAAGCTATAAAACTTGAGGGATATGACCCGATGACATTTTTTCGAAGAGGTAAAATGCTTTTCTATATATATATATATATATATATATATATATAAAACCTCATATAATGGTATATAGGCTAGAAATCTTATGTAGCCCTATGTCTTCGGGCAAGCTCGATAGGTATAATAATATTACGCACATAAAAATGAGCTCTAGAATAATTTTGAAATCTTTTAAATGAGTTATGAAGCTTAAACTAACGTTTGATGTGCAATGGACTAAAGTTTAAGTAAAATTAGAGCTTGGAGGTTTATTTGAAAATTACCGGAGAAATTATTTTTTTCAACAAAAGAAAACTAGAAGAATTAGAATATTAAAAAAAGGCCGAAAAAATCAATAATAAATAAATAAATTTTTTAGAAAAAAAAAAAATTGTTGCTAATGCGCTGTGCAAGTAAACGTTTTACTCGCACAACATCCCCTCAGTTTTCGTTCCCCTAAAATTCAGTGTATATTCATTGACAATATTTAAATGCGTGCCAAACTAAGAAAACGAAAATTTCCAAAATAATTAATATTGTCATATTGTAAAATGTAAATTATTCATATCCATTTTTGAGATAATTTGGTGGGCTCGTCATTTATCATATCATCCGACGTGCCAAAAATAATATCATAAAACTCTTATAAGACAGTCTCACAGTAAATTTTATGAGATAGATCTCCCACCCGATCCAACTCAAATAATAAATGAGATTGCTTCCAACTCTAGTTTCAAATCCAATGACAAAATAATAAAACAAGTACCAAGCTATCAAAACAATGAAGTGATATATATCGAGATTTCAAATTCATAGATTTCAATAGTATTCAGTCGTAAAATGTGATAAGTTTTGAACTTTTTTATTTAAAATCTTTTGATTGATTTGAAATTCTCTCATCCAAATAAATCAGCCCTTATAGAATTGTTGGACAACCTTTAACTGAGACACCTCGTGCTGTAGGACATGAAGCCAACGGGCATCCATCCAAGTTATTCCCCCACCAATCAACACCAATGTCCTTAGATTGCAAGGTTATGAACAAGAAAACCGCGACAAATGCTGTTCCCGCGTCCATACCGCCGGACAAAATATAATTGTGACGTTTCCACCACTCAGGGTAGTGTCGATAGATAACATAACCGAAGAGGAAAGCACATATGAGCCAACTCGTGTAATTGACAGCGGATGCTGGTGGCATCATAGCTGTGGCACCTATCAGAACTGGCATGTGAATAAGCCTGATCCATTTCTGTTTTGGAAATGCTTTGGAAGCTAGCCAGACAAGAAATGGTGCAATTGCTCCACCAAGAAAGAACCAGTTTATGGCAGGGTAGACGCCTAGATTCCCAAAAATTCTTTGTGGACCGATGAGCCCCCAAATCACTGAAGCATCATAGAAAACATGGTCCATTGGACATTTCCAGGGGCTATCAGATGGCAGGAGGGATGTGTCACAGAGGTTAGGGATGGTATCCATAAGCCACCATGCGGTTATCGTGTACACAAATACTGCAATAATGGTGCCCACAACCTGAAGAGTGAAAAGTTTTGTGGATTTAATTAGTATTAGGATATGTGGAGTTCATGGCCACATGGGTATTATATAACGGACCTGAACGTTGAACATTGCTCGTGGAGGAATTTTCATGTAGTGACCAAGCTTAAAATCTGCTAAAAATGTGAGAGCTTGAGTCATGCTTATGTATCCGTACACCTTGAAGCACATGTTAGCCACCGGACGACCAGGGTATGCATAACCGATTATGTATTCTGTTATGATATTTAAACCTGGTAGCTGTTTACACAAATGATGCAAGAACCAAATAAGAACATTGAATATCATGCAATGTGCAATCTAACCACCCCACCTCAAAAAAAGAATCAATTTTCGTGGAATTGCTCTCTATGTGTTAATTAAAGTTCGAACAATAGTAGTCAAATTTAAAGACTGATAATTCTGCTGCACCTGGTTTGTCGTGGCACAAATGATGCCGATGGGAAGTGTATAAATGAAGGCAATAGCGCAAGCAAGCAAAACACCCCACCATGGCAACTGAAGCGAGCTCTTATAATGTGTACAAGCAAAAATGATGACTGCAACATTGATGAAAAGGATAACCATAAACCATGACATCGGAACTTGCTTATATGACTTCATAAGCCTGCTGTGAATATCCATTTTCTTGTTTGTTTTAAACGCCATCCTGCTCTGCTTCCATATGTCCCTGCACCGAGTCAAATGTCAGACATGCATAATTTGGCTCTCCTTTTTCTTATGTTTAATCTCGACTCAACAGATAGCAAACTCACTTTCCGTTGAAAAGTAACACATGGACTAAAGTGGCCGATAGTGTAGCAAATCCAAGACCGTAGGTTAGAGCAAACATGGTACTTAGATGCAACTGACCAGATTTCTCATAAGCAGCCTTATCAAGATTGAAGTTCGAATTGATTATAGCTTCAGCGTTGTATAACGAACCATTCTTCTTAAAAAGATCAGAGGAATATATTGGGAAGTTCTTGGCATTGTAAAGATTTGACCAATAACCGAAAGGTACCATCACGTACATCACCAAGGAAAAACCTACGGCAATGTTAGCCGAAGCAAACCATGGACTCGCAAGAGGGCTTCCAAGATAAGATGAAACTGTTGACCAATCAAATCCTAAGGCACCAATTCCAAGACCTTGTAATCCCGAGCCTAGTTGCTGAACAAAGACAGACTTAGGCGCCAGCCAACAAACCCAAGAAAAGGATGTCAACATCTTAAAGAAATACCCCGGGAAAATGTAGTAAACAAAGCTGCAGGCTAAAACTATAAGGAAATATTGTGTTCTGCTTGTGGAACCGTTGGGTCTCTTCTCCTTGTCATGTAAAGCCCTTCAAGAAGAAGACATGGATTTACTAATTTGTAGAGATTGTTTTCAAGGGAGTTGAGCATGAAGAGCGTACAAATTACAAAATTTGTACAGAAGTACTGAAAAGCTATAAATACCTGAAGAGTGAAACCTGAACTAAATTACTCGGCCACCACATTTCTCCTGGTTCAACTAAATGTTTCCGAAAGATTCCAGCCCAGCCGAATCCTAGCAACTGTTTTCAATCCATTAAAGTTTTATGAAATCACCAAATTTTTCCAATTTTAATATATTTCATCAAGATAAACCAAATCTATTTCAGCTAATCTGCGAGTGGCTTCTACGTTCTAGCTAGTGGGCTATGTGCATATCAACCTGTAAGCATGTCAGTTAAAAAGGATGCAATGAAAATAATCTTTAAATAATTATAACTGAAAACCGTGGGAGAAAATTCCAAGTTAAATTGATAGTAGATTACAGGAATTTTCACCAGAAGTTCCCTTCTAAAACAAAAATTTATCAAGACATTCTCCTCTGAAGTTTAATCATTGCATTTTGAAAATGAGGAGAATGTTTAATCATTGCATTTTGAAAATAATGAAGACTTTTAGGACTACAAAATGTTTACCTGGATGTTCCATACAGAGCAGTGCACAAACTCACAATGATAGATGAAAAACTAAAATGCATATTTAAATTTCGACGGCGTAACAAACTTTTCTTACAAAAAACAATTTGCAGGCACATTAGACCAATGTAAAACCATATATTCTTGACTCAATTAACCAAAAATCGGAGGGAGTGATGTTAAAAATACCTGAGTTGTCATCATAAGAATAAAGGCTGGAATAAAACCCAAACTCTTCTTATAATAAAGCTTGATAGCACTCAAGATATGAGTAGCATAAACAGATCCGGCCCCAGCATTGGCAAGCATGGTGATCATAACGTGTTCCTTAACATTAAACGGCCCTGGATTCAGTGTGTACTCAAACCTCGTACCCTTAAAGAACACACGTTTGGTGACAGTTTTGGCCATCAAATGGCCCAATGGAACCACAGCAATCTGTGCAGAAATCGAAGTGATACTGAGTGGCTCAGTCCTGTACCAGAAGAACTGGTTCACAAACGATAACAACAGGCATGCAATGATTCCAAGAAACCACATTCGGAACGTATAAACTGGCATGCTAGGATCATCGGTTTTCGGCACTGTTAAGTCGACTTGTTTTATTTGACATTCGTTGGATTCTGTCCCTTCAATATCCATAGATAGTTCTTCTTTGATCTCAGCCATGAATCAAATTCATATATCTATTACAAGTAATTGCCAATCGAGAATTTTCAAGGAAAAAATTTACTTCCTTTTACAGATTGTATTCCGCTGAAAACTTTGTAGGACTGAATGAAAATTATGTTGGTATTTATTTAATATATATATATATACCGACGTTGTTTGGTAAAGATATAGAATTCTGCCATGATTGTGGTGAAGATAAAGAATCCTACGCAAGTGTTTTAGTATCACCAAAATCCTTAAAAATCTAAGTTTCTGTTATGATAACAATCTGGATTCAAGATTCTGTATAATAGGACATGGGAAAACTGAACTACTCTATCGAAATTTATGCAAATTAGTAATTTATTATAACAAAAGGTAGTGGATAAAAACTTGTGTGAGACGGTCTAACAGGTCGTATTTTGTGAGACAGATCTTTTATTTGGGTCATCCATGAAAAAATATTACTTTTTATTATGAATATCGGTGCGATTGACCCATCCCACACATAAAAGTTCGTGAGATCATCTCACAAGAGATCTACTCAAGATAGTTAAATATATAAAATCTGGGCATTAGCTACAAATGTGGTTCCCCAGAGAATATGATTATTTCATTAGTAGTAATCCTTTTAATGCAATCCGAGATCAAGGAATTCCGATTAATACGCTATCATAAATAAAATATCCGATAAATACAAAATCTTGAATTGCGATAATGTTAGTAAAAAATATAAAGATGGGTGACTTCAATTAATAGCATCATGACGTTTTACACCCATTTTGCTCAACAGATTAACTAATATTTAGTCTCAGTGCACAAAAATGATTGAGTAAGTCTGTTGTGAGACGGTATCACGAATCTTTATCTGTGAGACCGTCTCACAAGAGTTTTTGCCATGATTTATAATTCCAAAATATAATAAAATTTAAATTTTCATTAAACAAAAATGATTTATAGTTCCAAAATATAATAATAACAACAAGATCAAAGCAACACATCCATTCCAGAGCCAAATCCAAAGCTCAAGAACGTTCTTCAAACATGAAATGTTCCCGTCTACGACAACTCATGACCACAATCTAAACAATATAATAACTACATGTCATTTAGTATATTTCATGAAATAAAACTCAAATCATTTGGGAAATAAGCTATTCAAATATTTTCTAAAAATGGCGTTTGAACAGAAAAATCAAGGGGTCCGAAAGTCCACCCACCTATCATATAGCCTTTGAGCAGGGGATGAAGGCTGTTTCAAACTATCCTCCCATGGCAGGAAATTACTTTCCTAGATAAATATGTGTTATATATATTAGCGAAGTAATAATTTCTCTCAAAATCATGTTTTCACGTATATATAAACATGATAATACTATATGCGGAAATAAATCGAGTGTTATCTTCGGCCATTGAAAATTTTTTATTTCTCTGCTTTTCGTCTCGATTGATGCCTTCTAAGAACTCCACCCTCACGATAGATGGTGTATATTTTTTTATGAGGTGTATATTTCTTATGAGGTGTGTGTTTCTTATGAGGTGTATATTTCTTATAGGCATCTCATACCATCAACGAGTTTATTGTGGGAGTTTGATTGTCAAAAGAAGAGGTGCGTGCACGTCTCAATTTTCTAAAGTTGAGACGGTTTGTCAAAAATTGTAGGCAATGGCCGTCGTCATTTTTTACACGTCTGTTCTTCTTCTGATATGTGTCATATTTTCTTAAAAACGGCCGATGCACACACGATGCATGTGTTAAATATATACAAAAACGTCGGATGTGGTCTAACAATTTATGAATAATCACACAAAAAAGGTATCCAATATGAATAGTTCCACAAAAACTGATCATGTACGTGCACCACGTACCAAGTTTAATTTCAAGAGCAGCGCTCAAAAAGGCTCGCTATTTGCCTTCTTTTAACTCAAACTACTTAATGGTGGACCGAGATGATTGTTCAACTCAATCAAATGAACTTGAAAGTTACATGTAACTTTATAACTTTTTAAAATTCGAGTTTCAATCACCAAATCCATAACCTTTGATACACTTTGCATTCTTTCCGGTAATCATCCGCGAACTTTAGTAACTCTTAACCATCAAATACTTGTTACCGTAAAAATAACTTTTATAAAAATCAGTCTAGGCGGCCACCTAGGCGCTAGGCGATGGTCGAATGCCTAGAGAAAGGGCTAGTCGGCCGGCCTGCCTAGGCGGTTAGGGTTTTTTTAGAAATAAAAAAAAAGTTTTTTTGTTTTTTAATTTAAATTAAAAATATCCAATTAAAAAAATGAAATGTAATTTTTTTGAAAGTCCTAAACCAAAGTCCACAAAAAATGTGATTTGTTCGATTACGTACCCTAACACATCAAACTTCATCTACCTTTGCGATCTATAGTGATGAAACTTCACGAGGATGATTTTGCATAAGATGAAGAAGAGAAAGACCACATATGAATTGAATTAATTTAAACAATGATTTAATATTCTAGAAAAAAACATCTTACTTTTTTATTATTCATATTCTTCTCACCTATTAAAAATAGCTAAAAATATTAATAAAGTCTATGTTTTATTTTCTGACATTTAAAATTACTAGTATGAAGCACGTGAGATGCACGTTGATACCAGTTAGATACTGTATAATTTTTTTAAAAAAAGTTATCTATTAAAATACAATACATAATAAAAAGTAACCAAGAATATCAACATAATAATGGATCTTACTAATGTTTAACCATAATTTATATGGATGGAACAAATATAATGACAACTAAAGATTAGACTAAAATACTCTTAACTAAGTGATTAAAAAAATTGATATTAAAAACAACCAATAAAAAAAACATATTAAGGGAAAACTGCATATTTGGCCATATAAGTTTTTTTTTCTTGAGATGTTCTATGTTCTTAAATCTGAGTCATGGTCCGCTATCCTCGTCTTTGGTCAATATTAGTTCTTTTTCAAAGGGACGCTGATGTGGCACCAATACGACGCTGAAGTGTGTAATGACACATTAATATTACATATGAAAATGACAAAATGAAATAATTTGGAAGATACGAGACCAATATTGAAATTCAATAACTTAGAAGAGCGAAAAAAGAAAAATAAAATAAAATAAGATATAGACCAAAATTGAAAATTTTCCTAATATTTAATATTGACTTTTCTAAAATTTTAACTTCTTTTATTTTTTAACCTTTTTTTAGATTCTTTACTATCGATAATTATTTTTATATTAGAACAAATTTATGAAAGAAATATCAATTATTAAATACTATAAATAAGTTATAAATTAATCAGATCTTAAAGCATAGTAATTTAATTTATTATTCATTTGTTATTTTATGAAAGTTTGTTTTATTATTTATATTCTAACTATTTATCTTGAGATTTTATATATAATTGATTGATGCAGTAGTTATTTAATTAAAATTTTCTTATCATGTGGTAGAGATCTAAGCAATTATGGATGTTAAGAAATATTATACTCTAAATTTTGGTGATGATAAATAACATCATTGAGTTGTTTCAGAGGCCAGCTACCAAAAGAAGATCAACTATCACCCAAATGGTGTTGAATCCTCTGATAGTCCTTGTTAATCCTACTACAAAGTCCATCGTGATATTTTCTCATGTCCACTCGAGGATAAGAAGTGTGGTGTTCTGCCTTAACTTACTGGCATGTCAAACACTCGGACACAAAACACAAGATGTCTCGTTTCATGTCCGGTCACCAATACAGTGTCTGCAAATCTTTATACATCTTCGTAGTTCCAGGATGAATGAGGTGCGGAGTATTATGGGCTTCTTTCATAACAACTTTTCTCAGTAAAGCACCACTAGGAACCCAAAGTCGATCTCGATATCGAACTAAGTCATCCTCCTCTGAATACAGCTTCCGACCCTTTGATTCATCTCTCAGTCTTCATTTCCGTAATTGCTCGTCAGAAGACTGAACTTCGCGGATTATATCCCTCAGGGTCGCCTGAAATGTCATAGTTGCAAGATTAGGAGCCTCGCTCCTAGCATATACTGCAAGCTCGAATCGCTGAATATCTGCTTGCAATGGTCTCTCAACTGTCAATTGAGCGATAACATCGGTCTTTCTACTCAAAGCGTATGTGACCACATTATCATTTCCCGGGTGGTAGCTAATATCGCAGTCGCAATCCTTCACCATCTCTAACCATCTTCGCTGCCTCATATTCAACTCTTTCTGGGTGAAGAAGTACTTCAAGCTTTTATGATTAATGAAAATCTTGCACTTCTCTCCATATAAGTAATGTCTCCAGACCTTTAGAGCAAATACTACTGCTGCAAGCTCGAGGTCATGAGTCGGGTAATTCTTTTCATGAACCTTCAACTATCTAGATGCATATGCTATCACTCAATCATTCCGCATCAGGACTGCGCCTAAACAAAGCTTCGAATTATCTGTGTAGACAACATACTCTCGTTGCCCGAATGGCATCAACAGAAGTGGCGCTGAAGTAAAATCTTGCTTCAGCTTCTCGAAACTCTCCTTGAAGCTTGATCCCCAAATAAAATTCGCATTTTTATTCGTCAAAGCGATTAGGGATACTACAATAAAGGAGAAACCTTGAATGAACTTCTGGTAGTAGCCAGCTTGACCCAAGAAACTGCGAATCTCGGTTACGCTCTTAGGTACTGACCACTCTCCAAATGCCTCGACCTTGCTGGGATCGACCTAAACTCCATCTCTAGAAATAATGTGGCTTAAGAATGCCACTTTCTCGAGCCAAAACTCGCACGTGCTGAACTTATTGAACAACTTTCTATCTTGCAATATCTGTACAGCCGTTCTTAAGTGCTGACTATGCTATTCTCTACTCCTCGAGTAAATCAGAATATCATCTATAAAGACTATGATAAACTAATCTATATACGGCTGAAATATGCGATTCATGAAATCCATGAAAATCGCTGGCTCATTGGTCAACCCGAATGGCATCACCCTAAACTCGTAGTGCCCATATCGAGCCATGAAAGATGCCTTTTGAACATCTGGCTCCTTCACTTTCAGCTGATGGTATCCCTTTAACGTCCGAAAAACCAAACATACGTAAACCACATGCATGCAAATTATTTGAATTGCTTAATTGTTTTATTTAATTGATTTTAAATGCTTACTTGATGTATATTATATGATTAAATGTATGATTGCATGATTAAATGATTATATGATATGATTTCATGTAATTGAAAGATTTTACCCGAATATTCGATAATAGGCAGGGGAAAGGAGACCGAGAACGACCTAGACAAGAATAAGTATTTTTTTCATTTAATATTTTCAAGGCTTCTTAATATGAATAAAAATGATTTAATTTTTTTAAAAATAGTAGAGTTCGAATTATTTTACGAGTCGAGCTCGATTTTACTCGGAAAGCCGGTTTTGGGCAAACGAGGAGTTTTTAAAAGATAAAAAATATTATTTTTGGAAACTAAATTTTATAAACTTTTATGTTTCAATTAAATAAGAGTTATTGGACCCAATTTAACTAATTTGAATAAGCCCAATTGCTCCTATACTTGGAGGCCCAAAACCAAATCTCATTATCATACAAATTAAAATCTATAAATTTGTTACCTCGACTTTCAAAGCATGAGAACCAGCCGATTTTTACACATACTAGCTCACAAAAATTTCGAAATTCTTTAAGGAGAAAAGCTAGGGTGCTTCATCGTCCGGTCGTCCATCTTCGCACCCTCGCCAACGATTGAATATTCGAGCGTTTTAAACGCAAAGGCACGCTTTCTAAACCCCTTTGATGCAACAATCAAATCATATTATGCATGTTTTAATTGTTTGAGCATGAAAATCATATGTTTTCGATTAATTTTACGGTAGAATATTTACTTTCAAATATGTGACGATTTTACGATTTGTTTGAAAAACGTTATGAAACCTAAGGACACGCTTCCATTAGGAGATGTTTAAGGGACGTAAAAGAGTCGTAAAAGTGATAAAACGAGGGCTAGAAATCAAAGAGAAAGCAAGAATATGAGCCTAGGGTTTTCTAACTACACATGGTGAACAAAGGCTCGGCTTTGTGCATGGGGGCCTGCGGTTCGACTAGGGCCTAGGCAGGGGCCTGGGCTGGACATGGGTCAAGGTGGGGAAGAGTCCTAGCAGGGCTAGGACTCGAGTCCTAAGGCTTGGGAAGAGTCCATGTGAAGAGGAACTCTTCCCCCAAGCTCGGGTATGACAGCATCAGCCAAGGGGGCTCGCGGCTAGGGCTTGCTGGTTTAGGGTTGGTCCATTAAGGTCTAGAGAGGATGGTCAGGGTCCGGTTCAAGGGCTGGTGCAGGGTGGCTCATTGTGGCTCGACCACAACATGAGGAAAAGAACACAAAAGAGTCGTAAAAGTGATAAAACGAGGGATAGAAATCGAAGGGAAAGCAAGGACAGGAGCCTATGGTTTTCTAACTACACATGGTGAACAAAGGCTCGACTTTGTGCATGGGGGCCTGTGGTTCGGCTAGGGCTTGGGCACGAGCCTGAGGTGGACGTGGGTCAAGGTGGGGAAGAGTCCTAGGGCTAGGACTCGAGTCCTAGGGCTAGGACTCGAGTCCTAAGTTTGGGGAAGAGTCCACGTGAAGAGGAACTCTTCCCCCAAGCTCGGGTATGACAGCAGCAGCCAAGGGGGCTCGCGGCTAGGGTTGGCTGGTTCAAGGTTGGTCCATTAGGGTCTAGGTAGTATGGTAAAGGTCTGGGTCTAGGGCTGGTGCAGGGTGGCTCGCTGTGGCCTGACCAAAGCATGAGGAAGAGGCGCGCGACTCATGTTTTCTGAAGCAAGGCTCGCGGCGCTGGTTCAAGGGCTTGGGCTGGGTTGGTTGGGTCTGAGCATGGTTCAGGGTAGGCGAGGGTCAGGTGTGCTCGGTGGTGGCTCGAGTAGGAGAGTCCTAGTCGAGAAGGAATCCTAGGCGAGAAGGAATCCTAGGCCTGAGATTTCAACCGCAACACTTGTTCATGTCCTTGTACAGGGTTCGTGCGTGAGTTAGGGGCTGGGTCCTTGGGTCTGGATCGAGGTGGCTCGGCCGTGGTTCGATAAAATCAGAAGATGGCTCGATGGTTTTGGTTAAGGGTCAAAATTACGAAATTAATGAACAAAAATTCGAACCATGGGTCCACGGGGATGGTTCATGGTTCACAAGGGTAATTTAGGTAATAAAAATTTTATGTTTAAAATTTAGGAAGAAATTATTAAAGTTAGAATTAAATTGGGATTAAAACGCCTCACGAACTATTAATTAGGAAATTAAATTAAAAGCCTCGAATTTATGCTAAATAAAATTATGAAAAATTAGATTTAAGCTTAGATAATTATTTGAAATAAGCTCATGTCATTAAAAGTAAGAAAAAGTCAAAGTCGAGAAATAATACGTCTAAGGGCAAAACGGTCATTTTACACTTGGGTAATACGTAAAAGCTTGGCAGCGTCTCGAAGAATCATAACACATGTTAAATGATTTAAAATTGTGATTTTGATGAAAATATTATATTTTATTATTTATGGTAAAGCTGTGTAATTTTTACTGTTAAAAATGCTATTTTTGAAAAGTTATGATATTTTATCTTTTAAAAGAAAAAGAAAAATATTTTTAGCGATATGAATTGACTGTGACAAAGTATAGAAGATATGTGGAGGATCCTTTTTACGAAGGAACGGTGAACTTACAATTTTGTGGGAATGTCGTGAGAGAGAAGGCCTAGAGGGAGCTCGTTTAAGGGAAAAAGCCCCAGAGGGAGCCTGATGATCGTATTTCTATGGTGGTGTCTAGTGCCCGCTTCCATGGGCCATGTGGAGCTGAAGACTGATCAGTCGACCAAAGGATAAATCCTAATCACTTTCAAGGATCAAACTTCACCCAAAATGATAAAGGATTGAAAGCTTTACGATTAAATTATTTTACGATTTACGATTTATTTATGCACGAAAGCAATTTTAAATAAAAAAAAATATGATTTTACTGCATGTGATTGTATAGGTAGTGCTTGTTACTCATGTTTAGATTGTGCTGAGTCATTAGACTCACTAGGTTTAAATGTTGCAGAATTTACTGATATGAGGAGGCGCTGACGCTTGAGTGGATCGAGTGCGGCAGTACACTCCCGATAGACATTTATTTTCACACTAGCTTGTTAGATAAAAGATTTAAATGATTAATATTAATTATTTTATTATGGATTTTTTGGCTTTATTTTATTGATAGTTGATCTTTTTAAAGGTCGATTTATGATTTTTGGTTAGTTGACAATTTAGAGGTTTTTGGGCACTTGAGATTTTAAATGTTAATTTATTATGATTTATGGAAATGTTAAATTAAGTTAAATAGTAATTTTCGAGTTTATGATTATTTAGGTATTACTTGATATTCATGTTTAGAACGTGCTGAGTCATTAGACTCATGTGATTTTACTGCATGTGATTGTATAGGTATTACTTGCTACTCATGTTAGAACGTGATGAGTCATTAGACTTACTAGGTTTGAATGTTGCAAGATTTGATGATATGAGGAGGCGCTGACGCTTGAGTGGATCGAGTGCGGCAGTCCACTCCCGATAGACATTTATTTTCCGCACTAGCTTGTTAGATAAAATATTTAAAGGATTATTGTTAATTATTTTATTAGGGATTTTTTGGCTTTATTTTATTGATAGTTGTTCTTTTTAAAGGTCGATGTAGGATTTTTGGTTAGTTGACGATTTAGAGGTTTTTTGGCACTTGAGATTTTAAATGTTAATTTATTATGATTTATGGAAATGTTAAGTTATGTTAAATAGTAATTTTCGAGTCTATGATTATATAGGTATTACTTGATACTCATGTTTAGAACGTGCTGAATCATTAGACTCATGTTAATTTATTATGATTTATGGAAATGTTAAGTTATGTTAAATAGTAATTTTCGAGTTTATGATTATATAGGTATTACTTGCTACTCATATTTAGAATGTGCTGAGTCATTAGACTCATTTGATTTTTGGTTAGTATGATTTTACTGCATGTGATTGTAGGTATTACTTGCTACTCATGTTTAGAACATGCTGAGTCATTAGACTCACTAAGTTTGAATGTTGCAGGATTTGATGATATGAGGAGGCGCTGACCCTTGAGTGGATCGAGTGCGGCAGTACACTCCCGATAGACATTTATTTTCACACTAGCTTGTTAGATAAAAGATTTAAATGATTAATATTAATTATTTTATTATGGATTTTTTGGCTTTATTTTATTGATAGTTGATCTTTTTAAAGGTCGATGTAAGATTTTTGGTTAGTTGACTATTTAGAGATTTTTGGGCACTTGAGATTTTAAATGTTAATTTATTATGATTTATGGAAATGTTAAGTTAAGTTAAATAGTAATTTTCGAGTTTATGATTATATATTAAAAAAAATAGTGGACGTTTCAATCCCAAACGAAGATCTATCTTCGAGAAAATTGAAGCTCTTTGCAGCTGATCAAACAAGTCCTCGATTCTAGATAAGAGATACTTATTCTTGATGGTGACTCTGTTCAGCTATCTATAGTCAATGCAGAGTCGCATACTACCATCTTTCTTCTTCACAAATAATATCGGTGTGCTCCACAGAGAACAACTCGGGCGAATAAAACCCTTTGTCCAGAAACTCCTGAATTTAATCTTTCAGTTCTTTCATCTCAGCTGGTGCTAGACAATAGGGTGCCTTGTAGATTGGCACTGTACCTGACATCAATTCAATAGAAAATTCCACCTCTGTCTGGTGGAATTCCAGAAACGTCTTCAGGAAATACGCTAGGAAAGCCTCAGACAACCTCAACATCCTCTAGCTTTTGACTGTCCGGAGAAAGTACAGAGATAACACTCGCTATAAAAGCTTGGCAGCCTCGTAAGCTTCCTCGCACAGATGCAAGAGATAATGTGCGGTATTTGCTTGTTCCTAGATGTCTCAAAGAGAAAAGATGTCTCGCTGGACGGTCTAATAGATACTGACATCTACCGGAAATCTATCGAAGCTCCATTCAAAGATAGCCAATCCATGCCAAGAACGATGTCGAACTCAGGCTTCGGGAGTACGATGAGATCTGCCTGAACCACATTCTTCAGCAAACGAAGCTCCAGATTCCTCACAATGCTCGTGGTAACCATCTGATCACTAAAATGAATGAAAACTTTAATGTCCAAATCCAAATCCACGGGTAAAATCTTCAGTTGCTTGACAAACGTCTCGGATATAAATGAGTGTGTAGCTCCTGAATCTAGCAAGACATATGTAGCTACACCTTACATAAATATCCTTCATGCGACAAATATTCAAATCCAATCGAGTCGAAAACTAAAGGAATTTCTATCATTAATCACCCAAAATTCTTGAAAATTACCACACTTCATCCTAATAAATCTCGAAAATGCACAATTTACCCAAAATAAATTTCAAAAATTGCATCTTTGCCCCAAATAAATTTTGAGTTTAATCAATTCGGGCCCTAACTTTTCTAAATTCATTGTTTTGATCCCTAAAATTCAAGAAATTATCGAAACAACACCAGTTTTCTAGAATTCGCAAAACAGTCCGTGAAATTCTAAAACTTTGCAATTTAGTCCTTGAAATTTCCAAAATTCTAGATTTCAGCCTAGAACTTTCGGTCATCTCAATTTCAGTTCCTAGACTTCTTAAAATTATAATTTAGCCTTTGAATTCTTGGCCTTGTACATTTACACCCTCAAGCTCTCGGTTTTCGCACTTTAACCCACTATGTTTTTTATCTATGCCATGCAATCATCATGAGTATCAGCATGTCTATCAGTACTAGGTACGCGTCTAGGAGGCATTATATCTGAACGTATTCCAAATTCTAACGTAACTAACATGCAATTAAATCTAGGCGTCTAACTATTTAGGTTATACGAACCATTTATCGATCAACTTAAACATAAATGCCAATTAACTTTCAAAAGTATATAAATCATGAAACATGTAGGTGTCATCATTAAAATCATTTAAAGCATTTAAACTTACAGACTTGAGGCTTGACGACTGAGCTTTGTGGAACTGACGATGGCACAATCATTTACAAGAAAATTACTCTGATATCAGCTGAAATGTTTCTAACTCGTTTTCTTTAAAATATAAAAGGCTTCAATCGAACTCACTCAACATCTATTTTACTCAAAACTCGTAACTGCAGTAAAATTCATAAAGACGTAAACGTCAAACAAAACCTAAAACTAGCATTTTTTCAAAAATAGCATAAATGTCATAAATCCTCTCAAAAACCACTCTTACTTCCGAAAGTCATGAAATCTTTAAAGTACTGTAAAATCAATAGATGTGCGGAAAACTAGCAATGCATAGGTCCTTCGGTTAATGCACCATCCGTCCAACCAATTCAGTCATTCAACCCTCATGTCTCAACATCAAAATCGTCACCTGCATCATTCACACCTAGTGAGTCTATTGACTCAACAAGCATTAACCATAGTAACAAGTAATACGTATACATCCACATGCAACAGTGAAAATACTTTTAAAAAGATAGCTTTTTTATGACATGCGTAAACTAAAACATTTTCTTTCATCATATGTTTTTCCTTTCATCATATACATATACATTTCTTTTTCAGTGAAATCCGTTAGTTAATTGTGACCATCTTTTCATCTTTCGGTCGATCGATCAATCTCAGCTGTAACCATGGTACCAGACGGTGGGACAACAGTAACCACTTTTTCGTTCTATGCATTGGCCTACAGTTGGCGGGGACACCAGCAACCATATTTCCATTATTGGGCCTGGGCCTATTGAAATTCGATATTGGGTTCCCACGGGGTTTAGTCCCGTAAACGGGTTTCACCGGAGCATAATCCCTCACAAATCATTATTTCCTTACCGTCGCAATTATGCCACTTCATTCAAAACATTTTGGCATTTCCATCACTTTATAAAAATACATGCATAGATATCATTTTCCTTTTAAACCAAGCATGCAACACGTCTTTTAGCATTTAACATTTCTCATAATAAAATTCCATATTCTTTCAAATAAACATTTTAACATTCATTACAGCATTCATGACACTTCCAGAACTCCTAACATTTTTCGAGATGTAAAATGACTGTTTTGCTCCTGAAATCCTAACTTTCCCATTTTATCCCTAGACCATAAAACTTCACCCGAGTCCATCCAAACTTACCATAACACCTTAAAACACAACCACGAACATTTTTTAGACGTAAACCTAAGCTCCTCAACTAAATTCTTAACTCGTTTTAAAACATGAACTGAAGTCTCAGTTTTAACCGAACCAGCTCGAAACTTGACCAAACTTTCACAATAGCTTAAACACACCTAACCATCCCCATTTCAACCCAATTCAAGCCACCTAAAGTCTTTGGAAATTCAAAGAAGTCGCTGAAATTTTCTACCCTAGTCGAACGAACCCTAGCCTTCAACAAAGCTTACTCTCCTTCAATCCTAGCCCTAAACCAACGAGACCAGACCCCGACCAGTCTTCCTATGACCAAGACTGAACCCTTAGGACCCTACTGGACCAAGCCTAAAGAGCCATGCATGAGCAGCCATCCACCCGTGACCTCAAGACTGCACGGCCAAGCCTCGACGCCTACAGCCCCTCCCCTTGCTCCAGCCGCCCCTTAACCCATCTAGGACCACCACATAGCCCTCCTAGGTCACTTGGTTGCAGCCCAACACTGCACAAGACCCACACCCTTCAAGAATCAAAGAAGCCGAAACCCTAACCATGAAAACCCTAAGTTTTGTACCAGCCTTGCCCTTTCCTTTCCGACCTTGTACCGTGCATCTAAGGGTCCCTAAACCATCTGAAAATCGACCCTTCTAATAGACCTAACCTGACAGTCTCTTAGTGCATCAATATTATGAATTATAAGGCATGAAAATCCAAGTTTTTGGCATGTATAATTCATAAATGAAAATATAAAGAGGGATATCAGATTTTTCATGCAAACATGTATATTAACACATACTATGGTATGAATGATGAGAAAAGAAAGAATAAGGCGTGTGTTTGCGTGATTCACGCACGAAGATACAATTCTAGATGCGAAGAGACATTGCCGAAGAGACGGGGAAGATCTTACTGCATTTTCCTTTCAAAGTTGACGTGAATTGCTTCAAAACGTGTGGTATGTGTTCGTGTGGGGTGGGGAGAAAAAACCCTAGGAGTCTTAGTGCATGAGGCATGTGTTTTATGATTTAGAAACTCCATCTTTTGATATAAATAATTGGATAGAAAGTTAGGCCCAATAACCTTGATGTAATAGGCCCATTATAAAGTCGGAAAAATATTTCGTTCAGGAAAGTTTTCGAAAATAATAACTGAACCTCCAAAAAGTCCTTGTTTTCGTCAAAAATCTATTACCTGTTTAAAATACGACTCGACGTGTAAAAACACCGCAACAGACAATTTTTTAAAATCATATATTTAATATACCATATATTAAACAAGTGAAAATAATTATTTAATAAAAATATTTTCTCTTTACAGTTTCCGATCTCCGTTTCTCGATCGCATCTCGAATAACTATTGAAAACACAGTTTTATCATCATCAAGCGATTTTAAATTTAAATTGTGGTTTATTATTATGAGATATTTTGAATTTCAAAATATGATAACATTATCAAAGCAATCAAAATATAATCAAGATAATTTATCAAGATATAATTTTACACATCTAAATCTTTACAAATTACATGTAGATAACATAAAATTGACGCATGATTAAATCTTTTAATTATCATCATAAGAACCACTTGATAATATTTTATAACTTAATAAATCTTTCCAACAAAACCATCATAAGATTTCAAAATTTTATTAAATTAATAATGATGGAGAAAGCAAAAAATGGGCAAACAAAACCTTTGTGCTTCCAGGGCCGTTGAGTATGGCGAACGATCTTCATGATTCTTCGTATTTATTTTGTTGGTTTTCCCATTTTAAGAGTGATTTGAAAATTGTGAGATTTTAAGCGAGAGAAATATCTTATTCCAATTGAAGCAAAATAGAACCGAGGGCGAGGACAGCGAAAACAACTGGTAATGAAGGGTTCATTCCCAAGGAGAAGAGAAAGAGAGCATGGGGAAACCCTTTGGGAACGAAGACGTGGGGAGAAAGGGGAATAAGAGTAAGTTGTGAGGGAAATTTGCTCCAGTTTTTCATAAAATAAAAAAATATAAATACGATGATGATAATGCGTGAAAAGAAGGGCAAGATGGGAAATAAACTTTTGTGCTCTCTCAGAGTCTCTGCTATTATATATAATATGGTAGAGATATCACGGGAGCACAGGAGCAAAAGTACAGTATTAGCAAATTGTGTGAATCATAACAAAGGCCTCCAACCAATGCACATAATATTTACACTAAACACATACTTTCAAAGCTTGAAAATCAATATGTTTTACAAATACATACACAAGGCCATCAGCATGAAGTACTACAATAGACTACGCCTAGTTCATTCACAAGAATATCCGTTCTTTAAAATAATGACATGAGATCGAGTTTCAACTTTAGTCTTTCCTTAATCCTCACAGGTACGTATCGATTTAGAAATCCACAGCACAACTAGTTTGACACCAATACTAGGATAGTAGACGAAAAAAGACTAAACAGTATTCAGACTGGCACCTTAATAGAGATGGGATCGTAGAACCTTGGCTTTAGGGGTAATACGATGTGTTTTCCAAAGGCTATCAGTACATAAAGGCATGTAAAACATAAACAGCACCATGCTGGGAATGACTAAGGTAAAAAGATAGAATCAGACTGTCCTCACTGTAAAATGAGGTATGCCTGGTGTTCTCTTCTTTCATAAAGCCTCTCCTCGTGGACGAAGAACTGAGCTCTTCCACTCTCTCAAGTAATAGATCCTTTGATTCTTCTATAGCCAGATCCATCTCCAACGGTTCATTCCTAAAACAATCTCACAAAATGCACAGAATCGCCAATTCTACGGTGGCTTTAAGGAAAAGATTGAGACTATCAACGAAGGTAAGGGTTTGATGGTCTACTCGGAGAATTACTCGCACAAAAGTAACATAATCATTAACAGCCACAAAAGGGGTTCTTGTTAGCTCAAATTTTAAGAAGAATGTGTTGCCTGTTTATGCACATTTGAAGGAGCTCTGGGAAGCCAACTGACCTTTCCAATAGGTTTTGACACTGATGGCAATAAAATTTGCCAATCCAACAACACACCAATCAACATTGTTTTGGTTTAGTTAGGCTCAAAATCCAAACCCACGAGATGAACGCTAATAAGTTGAGCAGCTTTGCCTTAGTATTCTTTGTATCAAAATACTAGTCTTTTCAGTTAGAAGAAAATTCTAATATCATTAAAAAAAAAGGTGCAATAAACAGATGGCAGCGTTGCCTTACCACGTTTGACTACAAATGAGCTGGATGGGGGGGGTAATGCGAGATAAATATCAGTTCAAAACAAAGGTATCTATGATGAAAACAAGATAATTACGGCTTTTAATTACAATATATATTTGCATTTTGGGTGTCATCACTGCAGTCTAGTAAATATGCGAGACAGGAAAATAAAGAATGAACGGAGAGGCCATGGCCAACAGCTGCAGTCGCAAATTCATGCTTTTAGTCGGACATAAACACACTGGTCTTAAAGAAAGCATCCAGAGTAATTCCCAACCTTGAAAGCTGCGACACTTATAAAAAAGGTCCTTACTCAGTGGATCCTACAGAGAAGCGTTGTTCCACATTTAGAGAGATTTTTTACCATTGTTGATTTTCATGAAGACCTAAATGGTCCTTGATTATAAGAAACAAGGGTATGGATAGTGTTTATCACCTAATAAACCACAATCTCAACGTCTTCCACGATAGACGCCCCCTGACCTCGCACCGGGATGACGAGCAAATTGTAGCCTCAAGTGACCCGAATCATAATCGAACTCATCAAATAGGTAACCTGCAAAATTTAGCTCGAGTAATTCTAGGAGTTATTCCAATTTTTCAAAAAAAAGGATTTACAATTGCAAGGAATCATAGGCTTCTTTTCAACTAATTTAGTAAAAAATGTGTCTTAATAACAATAATTTCACATCAATCAACAGGCAAGTATGTTAGAGAACAAAATAGATTTTCCACTTTTCAAAACAGCAACTCTGGTGTCATATTAAAGATGTAAAATTACGCCATTCTATATTGCAAAGGGGAAAAATTCATAACAGGTAAAGAACACATTAGAATTAAATATTCTAAGTGTTTTCTTTCACCAGTTATACGGTCAGTGAGAGCACCAAGAAAAAAGCACAAATTCTTACTGATTCTTCAAAAAAGCCAAACCACAAAAATCGCAAACCTGGAGAGGATTCTACGCAATTCTTAAATATTTGAGGGAATGATCTAGTAGTAATGCAAAAGATGATCATACGTCGCTAATATTGACAAAGTTGAGCTTACAATAGAGACAAAAAATGGTGTCATCTAATGATGTTTAGTTTAATTCCTTTTTTTTATTTCATCATTTCATTTTGCAAATTAGTCACTCACTAATTATATAATTATGGCATGAATTCATTTAAATATGATCAATTCAAATTGCAGGATGACCCATCATTACTTTTTACAATTATGATATTACCCCTATTTGAATATAAATCAAATTAATTAATTATAAAAAAAAGATTGTACAAGAACGCAATGCGTGCGCGGGTGCACTATTACAAATTATATTCCTAACCCCATCCTAACTCCAATCCTCTATAGGTAAAAGGAACGGATCGAACTTCTGAACGGTGGCATGCAGATCCCGAGTCTTACATCATACTGCTTGTATTCATCGAACTCAAGGAGTGCTAATTTAATGGACTTCCGCGATCTTAGACCGTAAATAAAAGTCTAAACTACCAATTAAAGACACCAAAAGAGCATATGAGGCTAAACTGAATCAAACTAATTTACACTGTAAAAATGGTAAGAGAGTAGGAAGATGTCCAAACTCACCTTTTAGAGAATCCATCGCTGTAGCTGCATGGGCTGGACTTTGAAAATCAACAAAACAAAACACCAGAGGGTCACCCCCAGTCTGTGTTTTATTTTTTAAAAAATATATTATTGGGATGAACACAAAATACAGCATAAATAAAATTATGTGATAAAAGTCCTACATTCTTACGTGTCTTGATCCTTTATTCACAAGCCTTACTTCCTTATAGCCGACAAAAGGGCGAAATATATCTGCAAATGGAAGTAAAGGAACAAAACTTTAAGGGAAAATTTTAAAAAGTATAATGAAATTTAAAGGATACGGGCCACTTCGCGGCGAGTACAATTTGCTGGCAAACCCTCCACGAAGAGGGTGCCACTAGCATCTGGCGGGAGAGGAATTTTTGACCGCCCTCCAAATCCCATAGACAGGTCATTTGCAACTAGTACTGGGTTGGAACCCTCCAACGGTGATGTTCGTGGATCATCAAGATGCCGAAGCCCACCAAGTCCAACACTTACTGACCTTCCTGATTCACCGCCATGAGAAATTTTCTGGTACATTGCACAGCTATGTTAAATTATCAAATACAACATGTATTGAGAGACATGTTAACAAATTCACTCCCAGTACATTTGAAAATGGAAGGCAAAACATATACCGCGCTTCGGAGGTAGCGATCATATGATGCATTTATGGAGTTGGTATCTCTGACAACATGCTGTCCACCCTTTTCATCTTCACGTAAGCAGTAGCTTGATATGCCAAGGCCACTTGGAATCTCTGCAAATTATGGAAATTTTATTAATCGACCAATGAGAGCAAACTGTGTAAAACAGGGTCCAATAAAATTAATAATTGCATAAATTTCGTATAAAGCACGTAAACGCAAAACACCTGGACACGAGAATTGTTGTACAGGATCTTAACCCCTATATCTATAGCTACTATTGAACAAATTTCAATACTCTGCTTCTTTAGGAGCAAAAACCAATTTCATGAATCTCAAATGGAAATTTTGGTAACTGTCGTGTGGATTTAATTTGCAAAAATTGACAAACTATGTGTCGATATTAATCATTCGAGTAAAAAGGTATATTCCAACATCAGCACACGTAAAAGTTGAAATTTTCTACAATGCCTCATACTCACAAACACTATCCAGCCCCTTGCCTAAAACACTAGACTCATGCACACCACTCCATGTTCAGAAGTAGTGCTGCAAAACCACAGCACGATCAGGCAATTTACTCAATAAATTAATTCATAATCAAATGCAGGAAACTTTGAAGAACGATTAGAAGATTGAAAATCAGTCAGAAATGAAAACCTTGATTTCAAAATGGCCACACCGAAACGACTAAATGAGGTCGAGCACCCATTAGATAAACAAAAATCAAAGGTAAGAATTACGCCGGTTTTTCTCCAATGAATCATTATCAAAATACTCCTACCCAACTAAAGACTTATAATTTGGCAAACCCTTATCGCACAGAAACAAAAGAAACCACACATGTTCAGAAAAAAAGGATAAATGCTTATAGAGGGAGAAAAACCGTTTTCGGAACGAGGCCGCTTTGCCAACTGCGAGGCAAGCGCTGCAGACTGCTGCATGTCGCCGGCGTATCCCCAGTAAGCGTCCGCCATCTTAACCACGCCAATAAAAGAGCGCCAATCTGTGGAGATGAAAATTAGGGCTTTGGATTGTGTGTGGTCTACTTAATAACGAACGGTGGACCATCTATATGTTTCAGAAAAAAATAATATACAAAAATATTATTTTTTATTAGTTCGATTGTACATATCAATAAATTAATTCCTAAAAATTGATTCATAAGACTATTTAAAAAAGTTTTCATAAGTATCATGTTAGATGGTCGTTCTTTTATTTGTATTAGTGATCGAAACACATGCGTTGCATGTATAATATAGTAGATAAATATTATATATTGAATACATGTAATATATTTTTTATTTTTAAAATATTTGTTTTAATTATGATATTGAATGAAATCATGTAAATTTAATAATAACACAATAAATATTATATAATGAATACATCACTTTTTTTCTTTAACTTTAAGCATAATGAGAACATCAAAAAATTTTATGGCCATTATAGGACATCAAAAAAGAAAATTTAGCATAATATGGGCATCATTTTGAGTATCTCTAAATCAATATGAAAATTGCTACATCAATTCACATATCCAATTCCTGAAAAACACCTTCGGTACAATTAAGAGCACAATTAAACACAAATTATCTTCTAGAACTTAACACATATAATATGACTATTAAAGTAATTGATTTTGGTATGTCCAAGAAGCAACCAACAATTAGGGCTAGCATGAAACTCGTTAGGAAGTGAAACTCGTTAGGAAGTAAACCGTATATTCTAAACAGGTTCCTAGTCGAATAAGTCACCTAAAATAAGGATAAAAGTCGCTTGGACTTGAGGCTAGCATATGTGATATAAATGTCATATTTCATTGATAAAGGTATGGATATGTCTATTCACGTAAATGAGTGATCGTATGATGATGTACTGAACAACCTTCCCTCCAACTGTCCAAGTGGTTCGCACTTATTGAGTAGAATAGTCTACGGTTATGGTTGTACATCATTACTCCTTTGACCCGGGAAAATGTAGGGGCTCTGCGTATTAACATGCACTTTGATCTGTTTACCGACTCCATTGAGTATCATCAGGTGGCGAGGTTGGGTGTAGTTTCAAAATATTTAAGAGCAAATACATTGTAGTTGAAGATTCACTGTTTGCCTGCATGTTAAGATATCTTATATGGTCGGATTAGTTAATAGTGAAGGAGTCTTTGTTCAGAGCAAGAAATATGTTTTCAAGGGAAGGTGTTTTCCTAGTTGCATATACCATGTCAATATTAGTACTCAAAGCTATATCACATCATTATCGAATTCATATGCAACTCTTGATATGCCGATTATTGCATATTCGACCGGGATATATGAGTTGAAGGGACCGTACCGTACGCTAACCATAAATTAAAATTTTTGCAGGAACTATCAACAATACCTAAGGGATCATGGAGCGATGCTACTAAACACTCTTACCATAATCCAATGGTTGCAATTAGAAATGAGTTCTGACATTCTTAATAAAAGAGTTGATGAAAAGAATAGGGCTAATTAAGCTAAGCCCGAATAAGAATAAATGTTATTATGAATCACATGGAGATGTGAACACACAACTAACTGTATCCCTGAATGTTAGGATCGAATAGACAGATGAAAGTGTTTAGACACGGGAGTTAAATAAACACTTTATGATTTTCAAATATTTTTCGATGGGATGAATTAGTTTAGTGAAAAACTGAATTCAAGAATTTTGTTGTCAATGTCAATCAGTTAACTAATATAGTGTGGAAATAAATCGACTGACAAATTGAATACTCAAAGAATAATTTGAACAATGAACATGAAGATTTTATGGTTGTTCGAAGACTTCAGACGCTCTTACGTCACCTCTTCTATTACAAGAATATGATTTCACTAAAAGACTTTGATTGATTACAGAAACTGTAATAACCCACTTCAGTTTGGTGTTAAAAACTGCCTAACTGAAACTCTTAATATCTTTACAAATTTATCAGATACAATTGATGATCTTTTCTTAACACAACTGATCTTAAAAGATCGAATACAACAATGAAATGTGCTAGAGTTTTAGCTCGAAAGATAGCCTGAAAGCTATTAATATATCTGTTAAGTGTGAGATTTTTCGTAACTGATCTGTGTAAGCTTGAATTCAAAATTCACTTAGAATAATTGTGCTAAAGTTCTCGTCTCAGCTGATCTCCACGGTTATTTCTAGGCTTTACTTCAACGGTAACATTGAATGCGTTAAAATGACTTATATCTGTTGTTTTGTCTTTTCTGAACGTTTCAACATTCTTCTGACAATAGTACACTGTTGCATTCTGATATGCGGCGTTCCCACTACAAGTTACAGTCTGCTCTTATACAATTTGTCGGTTGTTGGCTACGCTCTTAACTGATGATGTGTTAAACTGATTATTAGTTGACTATATAGCCGATCAGTTGAACTGACTGTATAACTGACCAGTCTTAGCTGATAGTTCAGTTATCTATAAATATTCAGTTAGCTTCGATCAATTCGATTGCCTTCGATTATTTAGCACATTAATTATCAATTCGGGCAACTTCAGTTCGGGTGATTTTAGTTCGAATAAGTTCAGTTGAACCAATCAGTCCTGCTATATTCAATCGCTTAATTTGTCAAACTCCGAAATTCTGATTCCAACAATTTTCCTTTTTTGGTGTTTGACAAAACATAGAATTCAAGAACTGATATGAACTGAGCTTTTGCAGATAAAATAATCTTTCACTGTGCAGATTGTACAAAGAATGAAAGAATTGTCTTCTAACTAATCTTTTCTAAAATAATCTTCCACTGTACAGATTCGTACAAATCAAAGAATGAAAGAAGAGAGATTGTCTTTTAACTGATCTTGACTGCTCTTTATTTCTTTGCTCTTTTGTCAGCAGGTTCATGATCAGTTGGTTGACTTGGTCTTTTCTTCGATTGCTGTTGCTGCTGTTCTTCTTTCCCCTTTTTGTCAACACCAACACGGGTCAATAGAAGGCGGTCTTCAGAGCTGACTTGTGATATGGCATTCAACATATGTTGCTGTATCAAATCCATGCGCTTTGCCATACTTGTTTGGACGAAGTCAATTCGTTTAATAAGCATGTCTTGAGTTTGGAAGAGAGATGGAACTGTCACTCTGTCCTTCTTCAGCTGATCTATGAGGAGAAATAGTGAAGTGATATTCTTTTTAACCTGCTTGAGGTTCTTCATTGTATTCTCTTTCATAGAATCGATCTTAAGTGTGTGCAATAGCTGGGTTAACTTCAGATCAGAGACAGTTGAGATTGTGCGAACTTGACTGAATTTCTTCGAGCATGAGGTTAGTAGCCATAGGTATTTCAGGAGACAAGTTTTCAGATGTAGCTGGTGCTTTGCCTTTGTCTTCTTCACTGAAAATGACCATGGCTAAATGTGGTGATTTAGTCTCAGTTTGGTCTAGTTATGTGACAATTTCTTCAACTGCTTCCTGTTGAGGATCTTGAATTGAGGTAGAAGAATGATCAGCAGTTGAGCTGGATGTCATGTCAGTTTGCACTTGTAAATCAAACTTTTTGTTCAGGGTGCAACTGGGCCGTTTCAGCTTTATTTTGTTGGTCATTTATGGCAGTTGACTGAACCATTTCTTCAATGTTTTTCAACATAGCCTCCAAGGCTGGTTGTTCTGATAAGCTCTGGTCTTCAACTGTCTCAGCTAGTTGAGCAGATTCAAAGTTCAGCTGAATGTCAGTGGCAACTGATTGGATGAATTCGTCAACATTGGCCAGTGACAACTCAGCATCTGTATATGGTTGAAGACTGACTGGAGGAGATTTCGGAGGATCAGAAGATGAGGATGGTTGATCATCCTAAGCGATATGAACAATAACTGGCTCAAAACTCTGTTCAGTAATAGCCTCCTTAGATAGTTCTGACTGAACTCCAAATGGCTGAGCCTGCTCCACGGATGTTGAACTTTGGGAATCAACTGGTATATACAATTGTTGATCCATTTCCCATGCTTTGATCATCATTTGAAAAGATAAGAGATCTGAGTCCAGCTGCTGGAAGATGGCTCTGTCATTGTAAGCAGTTGGACTGATCGGATCATAATTCAGTTTCAGTTGAGCTGTTACTTCAGCCAGCTTCTTCACGCGCATCAGATCAAAGAAATAAGATCTCCTCTCCAGTGCCTGAGTGATGGTGACAGCTTTAACTATCTTCAGGGCCAATGTTTCCAAAGCAATGAATTCATTTAAAACGGATTTCTTCTTCAATTGCCTGGCAAACACTTCAGTCCAAAATCTGACGCATTCATCAAAAATTTCCAACTTCAATTCAGCAAACTCATTTAGTTCGTTCCAAATGAGATCAATATGAGTCTGAATCGGGTTGGTTGGCCTAGGCTCCTCAATCATTTTTCCCTTGACTTCCGGATCAGCTAGGGCATGAGAGATACTCAGCCTAGTTGTAGTCGCATCCACTTGTTCACATATCACTACACCTTTTGGTCGAGCGATTGGCAGTACAGTTGGGCCGGTGACAGTGATAGGTGGTGCGCGGACTCCAACAAGTCTCAATTTTTCTCTAGATTCGGTGACTATATTCAATGGAGGATCATTTAGTTTCTTTTGCTGAGTTTCTTTAGTTGATTGTGCAACTGGAACTGCCCGAATAGGCCCGAATAGGTATAGCAGTTAAGGGTGGTTCAGCTCCAGTTGACATCAGTCTTTCAGCTGGAATGACTTCAACAACAACTGATTTGGTCTTCTGAGACCTCGGCTTCTTCAGAATTTTTGGAGATGGTGTTTTCTCCGATTCACTATCGCTAACAATCAGTTTTCTCTTGATTGTCAGTTTATTCACCAAGTCTTTGGTTCTGGCCTTCTTCATGGATTTGGGAGCTGCCATCATCCCAATCTCCTATTTGATTTTGGTGAATTTTTCAGGTGAGATGTCCAGCTTTGTCTTTGATGGTTGAACATCTTTAGCGTTGAACACCTTGAACTTAGATGATTTCTCAGTTGAGTCATCCACCAAACCAGAATGTTTCAACAAATAGCTGAGCGGCAAAGCGAAACCATTTGACTGCTTTGAAGATTGAACCATATTTTTCAGAATGTTGAAAATAATGGTAGACCAGTTCAATCTTCTTCCGGTCATTATTGCGATCATGACTTGGAATTTTTCGTTGAGGCAACAAATGAACCTGCCTTGGCGAGAACACCCTTGGCAACAATATCTGCCAGCAATTGTATTTCTGGCTTTAGCCCCTTTTTGGGATCAGACACCTTAATCTTTCTCCCATAAGCAGACAGCAAAGTCTGCATCTCTTCAATATCAGATGGTTTTATCTCAGAGAAGTGAGATAAACCATCAGTTGGAAGTTGAAAGAGGTTGTTGAATGAGTCTTCATCCACGATCAGCAACTGATTGTGGACAGTCGTGACAATCTTGCCATCATTAGAAATGATATCGTTGGCATAAATCTCTTGGATTTCTTTTGGATAAATCACTTGGGTTGCCAACCCTAAGTATTTCTTTAATCCAGCAGAGTCCAGCTTTTGGAATACGCTCCTTACAACTTCATCGGAAACAACTAGGACTGAATCGAAATCGATAGCCACAGCGTTTAGGAAAAATGCTGGAATTTGGCTTGCCATTTGCGTTGATTTTCCTACAAAGAAGATTGCTCTGCGAGTTTGAATGTTTGAGAGTTTGAATAGAGTAAAGTAAACTGAATGAAGGCGGCACGATTATTTATGTTTGTGACTGTTCAAATTTGGGACACGTGGCAGTCCGAGATTTATTTGAATAAAGACACGTGTACTTCATATGAATATTGAAATAAAATATTTGAAAGTCAAAAAATTTATTATGGAACTTCAACTGAATTGATAATCAGTTAACATATGTGATAAGATCAGTTAGGTCGAGAACTGAATGATCAGTTGGAAACTAAATCAGTTCATTTTAAGACCAACTGATAGTTGTCTTATCAGTTAACCAACTCTAATTCGACATTCCCCTAAATGGATGCATTAAATATTAAATGATCTCATCCTTGGAAAATGAATCGTCGTTTGCTGATAGACACAAAATCACTTGAATATTTCAGCAGATAATACAAGTCATCAGCAGATGGACAGAGCTAGCAGTTCTCAGCAACCGGACCTTGCGGACGAGTTCAAGCTGTCGATCGAGGCAGCTCGGAAGCTCAAGATTGAAGACAGTGTCTTTGAGAAGACACTGTATACCTGGAAAAAAAATTCAGGAACTGCAGTCCTTCAGAGAGGAGGGTTTCCTCGTGGCAACTGAAAACAAGAATAAGCAGCGCCTCTACGTCGCTCATACTTCAGAAATCTTCAAAGATGAAGTTGTCTACCTCCTGATGCTCCTCAAGAAGTAGGAGGTTCTGGGAAGGATTGTCTTTTCAGAAGACTTCATGAGGACCACCACCGGAAGGTTAGCCGCGTGGATGTCCTTCTGGCAGGATGTTGTAGAAAAAGAAATAAAAAATGTAATAGCAGCCCGCTTTTATCAATGAAATTTTTATTTTTGTCAATGCTGTTTTTCCCTTTAAATCTTTCATTATTCTGCACTCAAACTCAGTGAGGAATTAAGATATAAGAAAATGCTAACAAGACTTAAGACAAATCAATTAAGCCAAGAATATTGCGAAAGTAAGAAAACTTAATCTCGGGTAATAGCTTGGTGAATATATCCGCTGCTTGTTGTTCAGTTGAGATGTACTCCAGTCTGATCTCCTTCTTGAGAGCATCTCTGATGAAGTGATGTCTGACATCGATATGCTTAGTCCTAGAGAGAAGAACTGGATTGTTTATGTTCAGATTTCATTATGCACTAACTTTTCCATTCTAAAGGATGACGCAGCTTTGTTGACACGATAATTTTGACTCAGTTGTTTATATGATTGAATTCTCTTTGGTTTAATTGCGTTTTCTAGTTTTTATTCGACTTCAATTTACTGGCCATAAATTGTTTGTTGTCTGATTAATTCTACAACTAGTGAGATGGACTAAAATTATAGATCGTTAGAGACACATCGTTAAATGTTTATATTGTTCGGAAGGCATATAACGTTAGCGGGGCTAGGTAAGAACATCGTTTGCATATATCATCTGAACTTAGATTTTTATTATGAATGTTTGAGTCAAAGTTTGAATGATACACTTTATTCGTTACTTGGGAAACTGGGAATAAAATAATTAAGTGTTCTTGGCTATTAAATGATTGGAATTCATGAATATAAAGGCAACCGAGAATAGTTATCGTGGAAATTAAGTGAAATCACTCTTCTAGATCTCTCATTGATATTTTCTCAATTCGGTGATTCGATTATTATTTATTTGCAATTAATTCGTATTAAATAGACCAAACTTTTTATTGATTCTTCTAAATAAATTCGTGACTATTTTAATTACAAGCACTAATATATTTTTATATATACACTACTCGTAGGAACGATATTTTACTCTCATATATTAAAAATTGACAACCGTGGGCTTGCGAGCGGAAAATACACAACACTTCCCATTTTAAATATGTGATCAACATACAAACATACTATCAAATAAGAATCTTGTTTGCCCTTAATGTAAACATATTTGTCACACTCGTTAATCTTAAACAATTTGATAACAAAACTTTGCCAAATTTTTCATGACATTGTTTGGGCGCTTCCTTAAGCCCATAAAAAGACTTAACTAGTTGACACACTTTCTTTTCTTGACCCTGAATAGTATAACTTCCTGGTTGTTCCATGTATATTTATTCTTCTAGTTCACCATTCAAGAATGTTGTTTTAACATCAATTTGATATATCTCAAAGTTATGCAATAGTGCAGTTGTGATGAGTAGATGAATAGAAGTTATTCTTGAGATTGGTGAATATGTATAAAAAAAAATCAAGGACTTCATTTTGTCTATATCTTTTAACCACCAATCTAACTTTTTATTTTCGATAGTTCCATTGACTTTGTATTTCTTTTCAGAATCCATTTGAATACCAATGGTTTGATATCTGGTGGAAGATCAACCAACTCCCAGATAAGATTTTTCATAAAGGAGTTCATTTCAGTATCGATGGATTCATTCCAATATGGCTCTCCAAGACTAGACAATGCGTCTTTTAGAGTTTTTGGTTCATATTCCAATATATAAGTGAGAAAATCAGGAACAAACGACTTCAAGGCTCTAACCATTTTACTTCTTCTAGGTTCTTTTTTATATGTAGAATCTTCATGCAACATTTTCATTGTTATTTTATTTGAACTTTATTCTATCCTTTATTTACAAGAAAATATATTTTGCAAGAACATGACAGTTCTAGACTCAATCTTCATGCCTTTACTTATTTCAAAGTTTTTAGATTGTTCACTATGAATCTATAAGCACTTCTATTATGTGCATATCTAATAAATATGTAGTTGACCATTTTTGGTCTAATTTTGACTTGGTTTGGTTTTGGTATCGGTATTTCAACATTGGCCAAGCACCCCCTCACGTTCAGGTACTTGCAGGAAGGTTTATGACTTTTCCACAATTCATATAGCGATTTATTATTTTTTTATGGGGAATCTTGTTTAGGATTTGATAAGCAGATAATATTGATTTCCCCCGCAAGTTCCGGGGTAACCCCGAACTCATCAATTATACGTTCATAATTTCCTTGAAAGTTTGGTTTGTTCCTTTCAGCAACCTCGTTCGATTGAGGCAAGTATGGAGGATTAGTTTGATGTATGATACCCAATGATGAACAAAACTTATCAAATGGTGCTCCATATTCTCCTCCTCTACAACTGCGAAATTTTTTTATTTGTTTACCAAGTTGATTTTCAATTTTGGTTCTGTAGGTTTGAATGCCTAAAGTGCTTCATATGTTCCCTTCAAAAGATATGTGTAATAGTACCTTGTACAATTGTTAATAAATGTTATATAATACTTCTTAGCTCCTCTAGTTTTCTGAAATTTGAAGTCACTAATGTATGTGTGAATCCATTCTAAATTAGTTGTATATCTTTCAGTAGAATAAAAAGACGCTTTGGTCATTTTTCTTCAATACATACTTCGCATTTATGTGTTGGATATATGTTATATTTAGGCAATAAATATAAATTCATTAGATGTCGCAGTATTAATATTTACATGTCCTAAACGAGCATGTCCTAAATAAAAAAACTCAAGCAAGTAAATAGAACTTTTAATTTTATTTCCGTCAAACTCGTGAAAAACCTCAATTACATTTATTTTGAAGACGCTCTCATCAAGATACTCGTTTCATACAAAATGAACATTTTTGGTCTGTACAAATTTATTAGACTAAAAAATAAGCCTAAATCCAAATTTGACCAACGATGAACCCAACACGAGTTCTTCCTTATGTCTGGAACATGAAATACATCAATAAAGGTCACTTCCATTCCCAATATCATATTCAAAACCACCTTTCCATGTCTGACTATCTCCGATGCAGCAGAATTTCTCATGAAGAACTTTCTCCCATAAATTGGAGTGTATGTGGAGAACATCTTTTTATTAGAGCATATGTCGTGGGTAGCAACCATATCAATCCATCATTCATTTGGGTTTTCCATAGGGTTTGTCTCAAAAACCACTGTAGTTAAATCAAGTTCTGAATAATCAAAAGGTGTATTGACCTTTTATTGAACTATGTTTGCTTGCTCTTTACCTTTCTTCGGATGCCTGCAGTCTTTTGCCATGTGGTTCGGCTTCCCATAGTTATAGCAATTTCCTTTTAACTTTTTCTTATTCTTTTTTTGTTGTTGTTTCCCATCCACGGACTTGTTTTTCTTTCTTTTTCTATTGGTTCCACCATGTTTACTTTGCAGACATCTTATTGGTTTTTACCTTCGTATAACGGTTGTTTCTTCAATCCCTAGATGAACAATCTGACCCTCAAGTCCTGTTTCTTTTCTCTTGTACTTCAAGTAGTTTTTTAAATCCTTCCACAAATAAGGGAGTTTCTCAATCAATGCAGCAACTTGAAAAGACTCGCTTATACTCATTCCCTCCGCATTAATCTGTCCAGTAGTACTGGTATTTATTGCACTTGAATCACTACAAATTTAGAGTCTACCATCTTGAAATCCAAGAAGCATCCAACAATTTATAATACTGACATCTTCTGTTTTATACTTCTTTTCAAGCATATCCCACAACTCTTTTGTGCTTTTAACTTGAAAAAACACATTGTATAATGCATTGTCAAGTTCATTTAGAATGTAATTCTAGCAAGAAAATTGCCTTGATTCCATGTATCCGTTGCAGTCCTCCTACGAGTATCAATATCATCTTCGAGAATGGAGGGATGGTCCTCTTTCAGAAGCCTTGCCAAACTCAATGTGGTAAGGTAAAACAACATTTTCTATTTTCTTCTTTTGAAGTCTTTCCGACCTTCGTCCTAGTGCCAATGAAGTGTTCGTCATCATTGTTGATGAGAAAGCCATCTTCAAAATTTCAGAATATGGTTCTTCCTAAGATTGTTGGGGTGAATCTCGAAGTTGGAAAAAAAAACCGCAGTAAGTTGAGACTAATGTTGAACTCTTTTTACTTAAGAAGAATTTACCCTACTCTAATGCTTCGACGGCTGGAAATCTTCTCCCAAGATATAACAACTTCTCTTATAATAACAACACAATAAATTACAAGCACAATAACCAAGAAATGTTATAAACTCTCTTTGTTTGTGAAAGGAACAATATCCAGACAAGATGAATGCAAAAGAGAGTTAAAAAAATATGATCAAAGATTGATTCAAATGATCTTTGACGCTCTATTTAAAGTTATCAATATGCATGAACATGTTATTTCATCGATTGAGGTGTCTCTTAATTCAAAATTCAGTTGAAAGACTATAAAGGACATCATTTAGACGCATTGGTTAACGAAAACTCGCATCTATCTGCCCAATAGTACTGTAGCTGCCTGAGCGCCACTTTCTCGCCCGGGCAGGAGGCGTCTGGGCAGCGGCGCTGAGGTGCCTAAATGGGCCCCTCAGTGACTTACTTGTGCACAAAGAAGTGCATCGCCTCTCCTGCGCACCAAACACTGATCTGAATCGAAAGCCGAATTTTGTAATTTGGAAATAAATTTTAAAGACGAAGTTTATTTGGTTCAAATTTTGGATTATATATGTCAAAGCCGAACAAACCGAAAAAACCAAAATTCATTAAATTAATAATTTAATGTATATTCTATAATTTTTGAGGTGATATTTAGTGAATGAAGAATCATTTTGAATAATTTTTAGTTGATTGTTGTTTATTTAATTCATTTAGATTCTATATTTAAATATTTTATTAAAAAATCATGTAAAAATTTAACATATTATCTTTTATAATATATTTATATTATTAATTTAAATAATCGTATCAAAACCAAATTAATATATTGAATCTTTTTGGTAGAAAATCGAAAGTGAACCGAACTGAATCGAAAGAAAATGGTTCGAATAGCAGATTATATATTTCTAAACCGAAAAATCGAAATAAAAAACTGAAAATCGAACCAAATCGACTGATGAACACCCATATCTCCTGCTATCTGAAAAATTCTCATATAGCTTTTAGGCATAAATATGAATCCATTTTATTTGATTGATTTTTTTCCTTTTTTATTTAATTTTTTATTAATATAAAACATTTCAAAAATAATTTATAAAACTTAAAGCATACATTAGATAAAACAAAATGGGTAAATTAGGATTCAATACCTAATATAAAAGACTTTGTGATTTAACCACTGGAGAGAGAGAACTTTTGGTTAAATACCAAAAATACCTTTATTCCCTATTAAATTTTAATTGATAAATGGTATCAGAGCTTAGGTAAATTTATTTCAAACACAAATATTATTATTAAGTAATTAAATGTTTGAGGAGGAGAATTTCGAAAAAATTATGATTCTGAACTCAAGTTCGAGAAAAATGATTTACAAGAACTATTCCAATATTTTGGAATATACACAAGAGTATCTAACTTTGGTTAGATATTAGGAGCAGCAAGGGACAACACAACACCCTCAAGTAAATTTATGATTCAATCTCATAAGTTTATGGAAATAGTACTGGATTCCTCTAAACTCTTTGGAGACTTTAGAGAAATTCAAAAGACGGTTCAAAATTATGGCAACATGTTGTATTATGTACCACAGAATGTGGAAAAAATCCTTGAAAACCAAGAAGAAATTCTTTGGTACCACAGAATGTGGAAAAAATCCTTGAAAACCTAGAACAACAACCAAGTTCTAGAAAGAAGACTTCAGAAGGAAGGTTACCACCATTCTTTGGTACTGAACCCTTATTACATCAAAGAGGGAAGGCCAAGGTGATGCCAAAACCTTTAACTGAAGAAGATCTACAAGAGCTTGCAGAATCTTTTGCAAATCTAAAGGTTGTAGATCTGAAGATGAACACGACTGGGGGTGAACAACCTACCATAACCTTGTCTTCTTCACAAGAACCACCAAGAGAAAGTACGGGATCTCAAAATATAAATATGAGAGAACCCCAACAAGACTTTTACACTGGTGGAGGAGCACACCCAGCGGGAACAAGTTCAAGAAAGAATCAAATTCCTTTGCACCAAACTCCCTATGGAAAATCTGTTCTAGAACCTATACATCCTTATGGGGTTATGCTTAACCTAGATGTATTAGATTTCAAGAACAGAGAAGATCTCATAGATGATTGGACATCTGCTATGAGAATTGCAGCAGGCACACTTGATCTTAATAGAGAATGATTCATTAAACTTCTGGAAATGAGTCTTATGGGATCAGTCAAAATTGCTTGGGACATGACTTTGGTAGACACCAAAGAATCAGTCCTAGCCGGAGAATCTCTTAGTGAGATAGCCGGAAGAATGGCTACCCTATTCAAAGCACAATTTATAGGGGTATACTATTTTAACAGTCAAGACACAGAGAAGAAAAATAAATATAATCAAGCTCTGTATAGTCTTGAATTATATGATATATATTTAGTGGATGAATACATTATGTTATTCATTAAATATAGATGGAATTCAGGAGCCGAAGAAGATATAGCAATGCAGCTTTTCTTTGCCAAAATTCCCAGTCCCTGGAGAGAAATGCTCATAAGAGAATATGGACCTGGAAATCCAGATACATTGGCACGAAGAGCATCTTTCCTTAAAGAAAAATTGATAGAATGGTTCCATTTGACAGCATTACAAAAGAATTACAAACATTTAAGGGATATTAACAAACGTACTCCTTTGTGTTGTAAAGAAAATGATCTTCCAACAATAATTGGAAGTAAACCACATAAGCATAAAAGGAAAAGTTTTAGAACTCATCCTTATGCAAGAAGTGGAAGGAGTTCTTGGAAACCAAGAACAGTTTGGTCTAGACAAAAAGCCAGATCTTACAAATCTGGACAAATAAGTGGACCATCAAGAAGTAGGATATCATCCCAAACATCGAGTACATCTCAAAGCACAGGAAGAACACCTACGAAGAAAACTTTCAGAAGAGCTCATACTCGAGCTAATGAAAGTTTCAAGGATTGTAATTGCTGGACATGTGGAGCCAGAGGTCATATCTCGACCAACTGTCCAGAAAATGAAAAAAGAGGTCTTAAACGCTTTGATCCAAACCCGGATATTGAAGAAACAATTTATTACCAAAATCTTATTCAAGTATACCGATTTGAGGATATTGCCTCATATGAAAGTATATATGAGGAATAAGAAGTCTTAAGTCAATGCGATGAATCTGAATCGGAATCGGACTGAAAACGAGGTGTTTCGACACGAAACACATGAAGATTTGTCTGGATTCTTTAGTCAGACAACTATATTTCATAACATGGTCCAAAAGATCATGAAAGAAAATCCTAGTCTACAGATATATCAAGGATTCTCTGCAGGATAGATAGAAAAGTTCTTAGGAAGTATTGGCCTAAGAAACAAAAAGCATCATCTAATCTATAAAGTTTCCAGAAGAGAAATGACAATACCAATGGAACTTACAGGAAATAGAATGGAGATACAATTAATTCCTTATGAAGCGTGCCCCTTCTTGGGCCTTGGCCCTCACGTCATCTCCACAAAATCATATATCATATATCATATCATTTGTCTTATGGCTTCTGCATCTGAGAATAAACCGCTACAATATCTGCATGGTTGTTCTCCCTCTGGTGTGAGCTTAGTAAGAACTGATGCCCACCAATGATCACTGGCATCGGTATACAATACCAGATTATCCTCATCTTGAGGAATAGCCATTTTTGGAAGATTCTTACAAATCTTCTTTAATTGGCATAGTCCTTTTGTGTGTTCATCTGTCCATATAAATCTAGCATCTTTTTTCAATAATGGACTAAAGATTTTCCTGTGTTTTGCTAGGTTTTTAATAAACATCCCAGCAAAATTAACAACTCCTAAAAAACTTTGAAGTTGCTTCTTGTCGTTGAGTCTTTCTGGAAAATTCTGCACTTTTTCTACTATGTGTTCTTGCAGAATAATTCCTGATTCATCGATTTCAATTCCGAGGAATTCAATCTTCCTTGTTGCAATGACTGCTTTCTTTTCAGATAAGACCAGTCCTTCTTTTTTACAGACATTGGAGAAAATCTCCAAATGCTTAACATGTTCATTCATATCTTTAGATGCTATTAAAACATCATCAATATAAACAAACATAAACTTAAAATAATCTTTAAAAAGATTATCCATTTTTCTTTGAAATATCTGGGGTGAATTAGCCAATCCCATTGGTAATACTTCCCAAATATAATGTCCCTGAGGTGTAGAGAAAGCTGTGAATTTCTTACTTTCTTCTTGCATCCTAATCTGGTAAAATCCAGACTTACAGTCGAACTTAGAGAATATCTTGGCGTTGCGTATGCAACTTATTAGATGTTCTCTACTAGGTATAAAATACCCATCAAACTCCAGAATCTTATTAATTTCTTGATAATTAATAACTAATCTGGGTTTTCCTCGTTTTATCTCACCATGATTCCTTACCAGAAAACCTGGACTACTATATGGTGACATTCCTGCTTTGATTAATCCAAGGTCCAAATGTTCCTTGATTATAATCTGCATATCCCTTTGGTCAATGATATTCATTGGGATAGGCTTGCAGCGGACAAATTCATACTCTTTGCCTTCCTTAATTTTAAGGCAAGCTTTGAGTTGATTTCTGTCCCACCATGCCAAGGGATCTTCATTATAATTTTCCTTGATCCTCTTCTTGACATCTTCCAGGGATACCTTAGATTCAAACTCTACTTCATTTTTATGTAGAGCTATCTTAAGGCATTCTATCTCTTCTGGTTGGAGTTCTTTATCTGCTCTTAACTGGAGCATTGTTTCTCCAAACCTTCTAGAATCTTTCATTTTTGGGTTCAGAAGTTGTCCTGAATCACCACGCTTGCTGCGAAACTGGATTGGCAATTTTCTGTAAAATGCCTCTCTTAGTCTCTGGACTATGATTTTGTGGTTACAAGGAGTTGTAAACACTAATTTTCTTGTCTCATTTTCTTGAGTATAGGATTTGAACATTTGTAGGAAATTGTTTCCTAGTAAAATGTCAGCTCCTGTATCATGAAAATAAATTGGTGGTGTCTTCACCTTATACCAAGGTGTTTGCCCAGCACCGCCAATCATTATTTCAGTCATCTTAATCCCTTTACATAAGATTAAGATTCTTCTGGAAAAATCTCTTCCAGCAATCTTTGGTAATTCTTCTTCCAAACTTGTTGGAAAAACTCCTCGTTTTGCTGTACAAATACCAGCACCTGAATCAATATAAGCAGCAAAATATTCTGCCTTATATTGTTCATATAACATTCCGACTGGAACGTATATGGAGAATGGACTTGTGGTCATTGGATTTTCCACATCTTATCTTCTGCCATAAACTCCATTCCATACTCTAGACGTTTCCAAGGTTTATGTTCCTCAAGAAACTCTAGTCCAAGAATCAGTTGATCTGATTCTTTTCCTGGACTTCCTGTGATATGAACTTCCAATTCTCCAACTTGGATCATTCCTTGGTAAGTTCCTATCATAGGTTGTTCTAAATAGTAGATGGTATTACAAGGAAATTGATTCCTTTGTTTCGTAATATCAAATACTATTTCGACTTCCTTCCACCCTTCTGGGCATCTAAGCTTTCCTATTGTTGAAAAACTTTTTAGCTCATGTTGGATTTCTTGAACAGGGGTTTTTCCCCATCTGTAGCTTGTAATCCTATCTCCTTGAAAAGATAGTCTTCTTGATTCAAATCTAAGACTTTGATTCCTTTGTAGAATCGGTTTGTCTTGTATTTGGATATCTGTTTCCTGTATTACCGGAAACTCAACTCGTTCTGGATAAATTGCCTGAGCAACTTTTCCAAATATTTCTGGTATCTCAATAACCTCATTTCTAATAAACAACTCTGAATGATGTGTATTAGATAAAACATATGAGATTTGATAGGTAATAGAATATGGTCTATTACCTTCCTTCATTAGCCTTTTCTCCTTGAAATTTTGATGTAATGTCAAGGCTCGGCTAAAATCTCGATCTGCCAGGTTGTAAGCTATCCGTGGATAGATAACTCCTACAATCTTTCCTGCACAGAGATTTCCTGAGATAGTTCCCAGTACTGAATCTTGAAGGTTCCACATTCTTTTATTGCATATAGCAATATCAATGGGTGAATCAATACCTTCTTTGAAAGTAGCGTTTATCATAATTTGGATTGCTCCAATATGAATCCAGGACATAGTCCTTGCTACTTCGATCTTGAGTTTTTGTAATTCCTCCTTTATTTCTTCAGAAGGAATTAATTGCATCTCCATTCTATTTCCCGTAAGTTCCATTGGGATTGCCATTTCCCTTCTGGAGACTTTATAGATTAGATGATGCTTTCTGTTCCTTAGGCCAAGATTTCCTAAGAACTTTTCTACCTGTCCTGCAGAGAATCCTTGGTATCTCTGTAGACTAGGATTTTCTTTTATGATTCTTTGAACCATGTTATTAGATATTGTTGTCTGGCTAAAGAACCCAGACAAATCCTCATGTGTTTCGTGTCGAAACACCTCGTTTTCAGTCAGATTCCGATTCAGTTCCATCGGATTCTCCCTGACTTAAAACTTCTTCTTCTTCATATATACTCTCATCTGAGGCAATGTCCTCAAATCGGTATACCTGAATAAGATCTTGGTAATAAACTGCTTCTTCAATATCCGGAGTTGGATCGAAGCGTTTAATACCTCTTTTTTCATTTTCTGGACAGTTAGTCGAGATATGTCCTCTTGCTCCACATGTCCAGCAATTACAGTCCTTAAAACTCTCATTAGCTCGTGTATGAGCCCTTCTGAAAGTTTTCTTTGTAGGTGTTCTTCCTGTGCTCCGAGATGTACTCGATGCCTGGGAGGATATCCTACTTCTTGATGGTCCGCTTCTTTGTCCAGATTTATAAGATCTGGCTTTTTGTCTAGACCATATTGTTCTTGGTTTCCAAGAACTCCTTCCCCCTCTAGCATAAGGATGAGTCCTAAAACTTTTCCTTTTATGCTTTTGTGGTTTACTTCCAATAATTGTTGGAAGATCATTTTCTTTACAACACAAAGGCGTACGTTTATTAATACCCCTTAATCGTTTGTAATTCTTTTGTAATGCTGCCAAATGGCACCATTCCGCCAATTTTCCTTTAAGGAAAGAAGCTCTTCGTGCCAATGTATCTGGATTTCCAGGTACATATTCCCTTATGAGCATTTCTCTCCAGGGACTGGGCATTTTTGCGAAGAAAAGCTGCATAGCTGTATCTTCTTCGACTCCTGAATTCCATCTATATTTGGTGAATAACATAATGTATTCATCTACTAAACAGATGTCATGTAATTCAAGACTATACAGAGCTTGAGTATATTTCTTCCTCTTCTCTGTGTCTTGACTATTAAAATAGTCTACCCCTATAAATTGTGCTTTAAATAGGGTAGCCATTCTTCCAGCTATCTCGCTTAGAGATTCTCCAGCTAGGACCGACTCTTTAGTTTCCACCGAAGTCATGTCCCAAGCAATTTTCACTGATCCCATAAGACTCATTTCTAGGAGTTTAATGAATCCTTCTCTGTTGAGATCAAGTGTTCCTGCTGCAATTCTCATAGCAGATGTCCAATCATCTATGAGTTCTTCTCTGTTTTTGAAATCTAATACATCAAGGTTAAGCATAACCCCGTAAGGATGTATAGGATCTAAAACAGTTTTCCCATAGGGGGTTTGGTGCAAGGGAATTTGATTTCTCCTTGTCCTTGTTCCCGCAGGGTGTGAACCTCCACCAGTATGGAAATCAGTCTGAGATTCTCTCATGTGTATATTTTGAGATCCCACACTTTCCCTTGGTAGTTCCTGTGAAGATGACCAGGTTATAGCGGGTGTTTCACCTCCTGCTGTATTCATCTTTAGATCTACAACTTTGAGATTTGCGAAAGATTCCGCAAGTTCTTGTAGATCATCCAGACCAATCCTTTCTAAAGTTGTCATCAGATTAATTTCTTTTCTGAGACAGACTTAATTAGATTGATCATCTTCTCTTTTTCAGTCAAAGGTTTTGACACCACTCTGGCCTTTCCTTGTTGATGTAACAAAGGTTCAGTACCAAATGATGGTGGTAACCATCCTCCTGAAGATCTTTTACTAGAACTTGGTTGTTGTTCTAGTTTCTGAATTCTTGTTTGAATATCCTTTAATATTCCAAGAATTTCTTCCTGGTTTTCAAGGATTTTTTCAACTCGTTGTGGTACAAAATATAACATATTACCATAGTTTTGTACTGTTTTCTGAATTTCTCTAAGATCTAAAGAGATCTTAGAAGAATCTGGTATAATTTCCATAAACTTATTAGATTGAATCATAAGTTTACCTGAGGATGCTGATGCTTCCCTTTCTGTTTCTGATATCTAACAATAGTTATATTCTCTTGTTTATATTCCAAAATATTGGAATAATTCTTGTTAATTATTTTTCTCGAACCTAAGTTCGGATTCATAATTTTCGAAATTCTCCTCCTCAAACATTTCGTTTCTTTGTAACAATAAATTTTGTGCTCTGATACCATTTAGGAAAGCGCGGGGAATCAATTAATATTTAAAATAGGAAAAAGGGTAATAGGGGTATATTTGTGACCTTTTTCTCTCTCCAGGGAGTTGAAGCAAACTTTGGTTTGGATTGGGGACTGTCAATCACTTTACCCCAAAATTAAATGATCATTTAACATCTTATCAATCAGATCATGTTGTCCCAATCCATAACACCCTAATTTAATTATAAATCAACTTTTTTATCATTTGAATTTCGAGATAAGTCGTGTTGACGCTTAAACGTACTTAGTGGCACATTTTTCAATGATATCTAAAATGTTTATTTATGGGACCAAATAAATTGCCGTACAGTGGGAAAGACACAAAATTCCACGCCTACTCTTTTCTTTGAAGAATATTATTCTCTTAAAAATCTGTCTTTAACTACACATCATGGAGGAAGAGAGATTGCTTCTGGAGGAAGGATTTGTGCAGGTTTCTCTTCTTTCTTCTGTGTTTTTTAGAGCAAGTTTGATTTTTTCCTTTAATTGTGATCGATGTTTTGATGTCGCCTTTTATTTTTTGCGTCAATTGGTGTTCGATTTCAAGTGACGCGGCGCTAATTGATCACTGATCGAAGAGAACGAATTGAGTAGCGGATTTGGTTTATTGTAGCTAGATTTTAGGAAAAAAAGACGATTGAATGGAATATTACTAAGTTTATCTTGCCTTCAAGCTAAAAATGGGTAGTTTATTTCGATCGGAAGATTATGATTTGTTGGGTTATTTGCCGAGGGAGGAAAGTTGATTTATCCCTCTTCTAGGAGGGGTTTTCGTCTGGATCCCCAATTTTCTGTTCTTTGTTGGGACCTTGTGAAGTGTGGAATCCCTTCCACGTTCCTGTGTATTGTTCAACTTTGTCGGACGTACAACATAAGCTAAGGAGAACTATAAACAAAGAATGTTTCTTGCACAAAATTTATGTCGGATATCTCAGGAAAAAAACGTGAGCCACTTTGTTTGATTGTGAATGGAAATCTGGTTTGGGGCCAAAAATTGAAACTTACCGATGTTTGGGCAAAACCTCCTGCCACGGTATTATTTGAGTTAAGTTTTTTATTGGTCTGGTGATACGGAGAATTCACAATCTTCTGGGAATTTGCTGCAAAGACTCTGCTATTGCCCAAGCATCAAACTGCACAATTGCTTGAGCTTGTTTAAGCCTACACGCAGGCCTTACTATTAATGGTCATTTAGCGGTTGGCTGTAAATTGAATAGGCTCATCTGATTGAGTTGCATTGCTGAGGCACATCGGTTGTTGCAATAAAAAGGTTCTGGATGCAGCATCATTTATCAATCAATGTCTCTCTCTAACAAATCTTAATATGCAACCATGACATCTGAAGAATGCTCAAATTTATTTATGACCTGTGGGAGACTCTGATAGTTGAGGGTTTAGTAAATATAATTATATCGAATTTTTTGTTTACATAAAATAAGACCCTCACCTACAATAATACCAGTTAAAGTAACTATTGAATTTTAGTTGAGAAGAATCTTGCCAAAACAAAGAGAGATGCATTGGAGAAGTTCACATATGTTTATTCTTGGTGGGATGTATTGGATAATATTACAGAGATTGGTATACCCTAGTGTCTGAGTATTAAAACATGTTCATTTCAATTAAATCGATGGTCTTCCTTAGAGTGTCAACTGACACAAGTAAGTAGGTAACCTGATTTTTTACAGGGCCACTGCCTTATGTAACAGGCATATAGGTCTTGCTGATTTTGTTGACGTTCTTCATTCTTTTTCAATTCATAAATTATTTTCTTCTGTAGCAAGAGGTTTTCGGTGTTGAAAAGTTTACCTGCAGACTAAACTTAACTAGATGTCTTTTTCAATGGATAAGTGATACGAGAAAATATTTTAGCATACAAACAAATTTGCACTTCTCTTGTTTCTTCATCGAGATATTATGTGTGATAAGTTCATTTCATATTTGTGACCGACTGTGTTTATAAAGGAGTCAAGTTTCACCATTTTTGTTTGGAAACATGTCATGGAGATAAATTAATAATTTGTAAATCAGTAAGCTCTCTAGAGAAAATTAGCAATGTTGTAAATTTTGATTAAAATTTTTTCTATAATTTTAGACTTTATAGATTATGGATAGATTAGACAAACCCTTATAGTTGTCGATCTATGAATTAAAATGAAGGCTTGCTTTTATGGGTGCTTTTAGAACATCATTACAGTGTACCATGCTGCGGTCGATGGAATTTTTCTGTAAACTGTGCAAGAGTACAAGCAGTTGATTTGATACAAGAAATTCCAAAACTTCACCATAAGTGAAAGATTCTTTAGGCAATTTTCAGCTCCTGCATTTAAATTTGTTGCATTCTTTGAGGTGGCTCATTTTTCACCTTGAGCTCAAATTCTCTTTGGAAAATCAAGATTCACCACTTGTTCTTTACGATTCTTTTCTCTCTCCTTTTTTCATTTTTCATAAATGATATAGTGATCGTCTACAATATTACTTTCATATGACATGTATGAGTATTTTTCAAGATTTCACATTTTTTTGTTGAGGTGATAAAGTTTTGTATTGACCCTGCTGAATCATCCGGGCAGATGTTCGGACTGCTGTGACATTTTGTGAATGTGCTTGACATGTAGCAATGTATGAAAACGTAGCTCTAAAAGGACACACTTGGTTTACATTTTTGGTGCCATGGTTTTTGTTCTCCTCTACTTCTCCTGGTTTTACTAATACTGCAAATATATATATTCTAGATTTTCTGCATGGCAACATTATTTGTTTAAAAGAGAAAAGAAAAAGAACAAAACAATGGAGTGCAATCCATCATTCTTTATCTATGTTAACGCTCTTGAATTGAATCGCATTTACCATAGGAATGGTTTATTTTCAAGGACATTTATGTTGATACTTTAATGGTGATCTAGAATGGAAACAGTAAACTATATACCGGTGATGGCTCTGTTGACATTAAGGGGAACCCTGTATTCAAGAGCAACACAGGCAACTGGAAAGCATGTCCTTTTATTCTAGGTAGTCATGGTATAATCTGCTCCTTTTTTGTTGTTCTTTCGATCAATTCTCTTACATTTTAGATTGATGACAGGGACTGAATGTTGCGAGCGATTGGCTTACTATGGGATTTCTACTAATCTTGTTAGTTATCTCACGAAAAAGTTACACGAAGGGAACGTGTCAGCTGCTAGAAATGTGACTACATGGCAAGGCACTTGCTATCTCACCCCCCTTATTGGGGCAGTCCTGGCTGATGCATTCTGGGGAAGATATTGGACAATTGCTGTCTTCTCCACAATTTACTTAATCGTAAGCAATACTGTCAATTTTCTTCTCTCTTTTGGATATGTAGAGATTAGGTAGTGAGCATATGGCTGCATCCTTTCATTTGATGTGTGTTAACATAGTTTCTCATCTTCGCCTTCTACTCTATCTCCATCATCTGTCGACTGAGTTTGAATGTTACATGTAAATAAACTCACTTTAGTTTTTCTCTGGAAAAAGAAACAATGAGACGAGAGCGCGACAATTAGTTCTAGTCTCCTGGTTCACCCTTTATTACGAGAAAGTTAGGAACGAGAAATATGACAGCATGCAGATCATATTACAATTCGATGGGCCTGAATCACAACAGATATTGCAATCTTCTTAATATCCTGATTAACTTTGGTTTACTGAATTATCTTTTCCGCTTTTCATTTTAAAACATTTCTTTACTTCCTTGCACCTTGTTCTCCAACTTTAGCACTTGCAAGGTAATTTATATTTTAAAATCTTCGAGCAAGTTGCATCATGTCGTTCATTTCAGTTCAATGGTACATGTGAAATTCCATGGGCTTTTACTTCACTCTCTAAATTTATGTAGGGGATGTGTACATTGACTCTCTCTGCAGCTGTTCCTGCATTTATGCCTCCTGAATGTACTGACAATATCTGCCCTTCTGCTACACCTGCTCAATATGCAATATTTTTCTTTGGGCTATATCTTATAGCCCTTGGAACAGGAGGGATCAAACCATGTGTTTCATCCTTCGGGGCTGATCAATTTGATGACACTGATTCTGTTGAGAGAGTTAAAAAGGGTTCCTTTTTCAATTGGTTTTATTTTTCCATCAATATTGGTGCCCTTGTATCAAGCAGTTTGATTGTATGGATTCAAGATAATGCAGGATGGGGTCTTGGTTTTGGCATTCCTGCGTTGTTTATGGGTTTCGCTATAGTAAGTTTCTTTATGGGCACCTATCTCTATAGGTTTCAGAAGCCAGGAGGAAGCCCTATCACTAGAATGTGTCAGGTGTTGGTTGCATGTTGCCGCAAATGGAATCTTGCTGTCCCAAGTGATAGTAGCCTTCTATACGAAACACAAGATAAAAGCTCAGCGATTGAAGGAAGTCGAAAGCTGCTCCACACTGATGAATTGCAGTAAAGTTCTCTTGCAATTACATCTTTGTTCCGCCTCTGCCTTTTTTTTTCTTTTCACCAATTTCCCCACCCCACCACCTCGTGGTTGATGAACTTTTTGTCTTTTGACAGAATTGAATTTTCATGTTGGTATAACTTTTTAAGGTTATTGGTTTTAATTGTTCAACTCTGATAGAAGTAACTGTAGTTTGGTTTTGCTCATCTGTTCGAACATGATACTGGTGATTGTTTATATCGCAGTGATAAATCTCAGTCTTAAGGCAAAATGAAATGTCAAAATTTGTTTCTTGAATTATTTCACATTGACAACTCTTCTGTAGTCTGTGACGAACATAAATAGTATGTCCTGATATTTAAAATTACAAATTGAAAAGTTGAATATTATATTTTAATAAACACCATTTTATTTACATATGGATTCCAAATTTCTCTAATGATGTCTCCTCTATTTCTTCCCTAGGTGCCTTGATAAAGCGGCTGTCGTTAAAGATGAAAGGAAAACCGATGATTTTTCCAACCCTTGGAAGCTTTGCACTGTAACACAGGTTGAAGAATTTAAGATCTTGATACGCATGTTCCCAATCTGGGCTACCGGGATAGTCTTCTCTGCCGTTTATGCTCAAATGTCTACTATGTTTGTCGAGCAAGGTGCAATGATGGACACTTCCATAGGTTCCTTCAAGATTCCTGCAGCTTCTCTGTCAACTTTTGACGTCATTAGTGTAATTTTCTGGGTCCCGGTCTATGACAGAGTTCTTGTTCCAATTGCTCAAAAACTTACTGGAAAAGAGAGAGGGTTCTCAGAGTTGCAAAGAATGGGCATTGGCCTTTTTCTTTCAGTCTTCTGCATGGCTGCTGCTGCTATTGTGGAAATTTGGAGACTGAACCTAGCTCAATCACTCGGGTTAGTGGACGAGCCTGTTCCAGTACCGATAAGCATCTTCTGGCAAGTGCCTCAGTATTTTTTGTTAGGGGCTGCTGAGGTTTTTACATTTATTGGGCAACTCGAGTTCTTCTATGATCAATCTCCAGACGCCATGCGCAGTTTGTGCAGTGCTTTTGCTCTCCTCACAACTTCCTTAGGTAATTACCTGAGCTCTTTTATTCTGACCGTTGTTACATCTTTAACGACCCGGGGAGGAAACATTGGGTGGATTCCAGATAATTTGAACAAGGGTCATCTTGATTATTTCTTTTGGCTCCTGGCTGGACTCAGCCTACTTAACTTGGTGATCTATGTCTTCTGCTCCAAAAAATATAAATCGAAAAATGCGACATGAGATTAAATATGTATCCATTAAATGCAAGGCTGTACTGGAAGCTAGCTACGCGGTACAGAAGAACAAGATTATTGTTAATGTATGTATGATCTTTATGTTCTGGTTGACTCTTAGATTATGTATCAAACACCAAACGGTCTTCCACTATTTAAATTTTTTAAAGAAATTGGTTCGAAGTTTCTTTTCAGATGCATTACGTACAGAATTGTTTGTCAGTTGACAATCTGAGAGAATAGCATCTTACCCTACACTATTGAAAGGTTTTGGTCATTTTCCAGTAATTACTATAGGAATTAATACATGGCACAAACGTTGCATGTTTGTATAAATTTTTTTATAATTAATTCGATTTATATTTATACAAGATCATATCATAATAGTGAAAAATAACAAAATGATTGTATGGCAATTCTGAATGATTATATTTAAGTAAGGTCATATCATAATAATAAAAAATAATAATGAGAATAAATTGCAATTAAGTAATAAATTAATTAAACAAGAAAAAGATGGATTTGTTATAAAATTTTGAAATAATAAATTTAAAAAAGACCAAAATAGATTATTTCACTAACTTTATTTCTATTATTTTTAAATTTAATAATAGTAATAGATAGTTTGAACATGAAAAAAAAAGAGTTAAATAATTATGTACAAAAAGAAATAGTAATTAAATCAGAATATCAGTTCAAATATGGGCTGAGAATAAAAAAAAATATAAGGTAAAATGTGATTAATGTTATAAATCAAAAGAGATGGATAAACAAAATTTATAAGAGAAAAGAGAGAATTCACTCGTGTAAATTTCATTGAACTCAATCACCTTATTTATAGAGAAAAATAACATAATACAGCTTTTTACGAATATTATCTTTTCATACTCATTCAAATCTAACTAAATAAGGATAATAATCTATAATAAGAATATATTTATAACACTCCAGTTTAAATGATTATCTGCACAAACAATCGATTCGTCAAAATCTTCATTTTGCAAGATGAATGCTTGAGAACTTCACAAGGACTCAACAGCGATCACTCTAAAACATTGACATTAAAACTCATTGGGAAAAATCCGAACGAAAGAAAAAAAAAAGTACATCAATAGTTGCTTTCTTTGGATGTCTTCCCGACTATAGATTTTTCTCGTTAAAACTTTACCAGGAAAAACCTAGTGGGACAAAATTCTAATGAAAGAAAAAGAGTACGACATCTCGCTACTTGTTAATTGTCTCATTAAAAGCTTTGTTATGAAAAACCATGTGAGAAAAATAATAGACGAGGAAAAAAGAATGTAACTTTAACTGCTCCCTTTATTACAGGCATCACTTGAAATCATCGACTCTTCATATTTTGATCTTGTGCACTAATTTGCCAAAAATTGATACATGTGATAACTTTGTAAAAAGAGTGGTTATATTCAGTTATTTATAATCTATTTACGTAAATCCATAGTCTGTTTGAGATTGCGAAGAAAATATGACATGTGCCTTACTGGTTGTCACTGTCTTCGAGTTGGAGAAAATATGCACATCACTAATATAATTTGTGAAATATAATGAAGCATAAATTGCCTTTAGATATGGTAATTGAAGGCCAAATATATTTTATTGATCTTCAAGTTAACGAAAAAGATATTTTCAGTATCAAATTGTCAAATGATCATCACTAAATGTGACTGATAAATATAAAAATATTTAGTGTTTTTTTCCGCGTACTATAACTTACTAACAAATATTCCTTTTAGGAAATGTTCAATACATAATTCAAGAAATAATTTTCTCTTTTCAAGTATATCATCGCAAATATATATTTCAAATACTCGATCATTTTTAGCAAACTTTTCAAGAATACTAAGTCGAGTGTATCACATGTACCATAATTATCTTAATCTTTATAATGACATGTTGCTCTATTGAAATGACAATTTTGGACGTTGGATTTAATTCTATTTGGCACCTCAAATTCTACGAGGATTTTTTTATATATCATTGTCAAGTCAACCCGTCCATGACAACTGAAAATATTTTCTTATAACCAACTTTGAGTTAGAAGCTTTGAGATAAAGTGTGCTCATATGTCCCATGTCTAATTGTCAATCATTTGTCATTGACTATCTCTATAAATTGTATTTCAAGATAATCATAATTTTGCATTATAGCAAAAGCATATTAATAATTATATCATTTTGATCCCAAATAATATATGAAATCTCATCATTTAATATGATTGTTATTTTTCATGAATAATATCATCCAAATTGGATTCATTAAAATATTTGGTCGGCCATGCTTTTAGTATCTTTTATATTTACTTGCCAGTAACTTAATATATTGTCCTGCAAGACATCAATTTTTTCATAACGACTAGCCTCCATTATCCTTTTGACATTGAGACATTTGATCATTTCTTTAAAGGGGTTCTTTGAGTTGTATACATTGTTCAACTTGACATTAATGAAGCTAAATAATATAATCGATCTTATGCACAAGATAAAATAACATATTTTGATATTTAAATTTTGAACTTCATGTTTACCTTATATTATATTGAGATCGATATAAAAATAATTATTTTAGCTTATATTTCCTCCCTTCAACATTAGAAATATGGTTTTACAAGAATAACAAATGAGAAATTCGGTCATAAAAATCTCATTGCTCAAAATATTTGATTATAAGATCCAAATGATTTCCAACATATTTACAATCTCTTCAAGAGATTTACTCTAATGCATTTTTCGCACATTAACACATTATCAGTTGACATAATATATACAACATATATTTCAGATATCCAAAATATGACGTATTTATTATCAAAATAAGTGGTTTTAATAGTTGATTGGAGGCACAATAAATCAACTAAACCAATATATTTATAATCATAAAATTGATATTCATATTCTCTCTTTTAATTAAACTTCTATTGATTATATATTATGGAAATTTTTCTCAAAACGTATTTTCACGAACATCAAGTTGTGATTCGTGGGCCCACATTATTTATTCATTCCAGATAATACGCGGATTTTTGCCAACTTGAGTTCATGATAGTTGTATCAAATTTGACAAGACATAAATAAGAATTCATAAAATTTTCTGGATATCTGATTCAAAATCTTCAAATTTATCGATCTAGGATCTTTTGGCTTTTTCATTTACATTTTGTGCACTATCGATAGTTTGTCAACTATTTATATAATTTGAATGCTCAACCCAATTGATTATACTAAACACTGAAAATATTTGTATGAATGATACTTTTATATGTATAAAAACCCACTAGTCTACAATACCAGTAAACCTTTTGGTATGTTACTGAGGTTATGCAAAACACAATAATTGAAATGTATAATACTTAAAATACTGCTAATTTTTTTTTAAAAAAAACTAAATCTCAAAAAATACATTTAAATACATGCATGCAATAACAGCTGTCAATCACACATTTTAAAATGAAATTATTCCATTACTGATAAAAATACTGCTGTTAAAAATAAGAGTAATCGTCAAACCCTAGATTGTCGTGTAAAATAAAACAAATGTGAAGCATTCAAAAATCCTGACAAACCATCGACATGTAAAAACGAAAGTGTAAGAAAATATACATGTTCGCTCCTAACTCATAAACATAATGTGCGGAAAAATATGGTCCAGGAGTTATCGTGCGCATATCCAACTCCGCCTACTCAGTCCTCGGCACCTCCAGTCTCCTCGTCAATATGCTCACCTGCATCATTCACACCTAATAAGTTTAAAGACTCAACACACTTGAATCGTTATAACAATTATATATACATAACGCGCAACAGTGAAAAGTAATGTAATTAACATATATTTCATGATTTTAAAAGTATGAAATTAAACATATCGTGTCAAAGCATAACGTGTCCAAAACATGTCTCATCATATCAACATATACGTGTTCTTTTTCTTTATTTGACCGTGGTACCCGACGGCGAGGACATCAGCGACAGTTTTACCCATCCACTGAGCCTTGGCCTAACATGTTCGTGTTCGTGTTCGTGTTCATGTTCGTATTAGTCACAACCAACTCTTATCCTTCAAAACATACCGTCATATTAGTCACTTATAAAAATCATGCATATACATAAATTTCCTTAAAATCAAGCATGCAACGTATTTTTCATATTTTCATAAAAAGTCATGTTCGTGATAGCGTATACATTTAAAACACGTCAAATTGTGATCCGGATGCTGCTAGGGCTGTTAACTCGACCCGGGTGCAAAATGATCATTTTGCCCCTAGAGACCCTAATTGACCATTTTACCCATGGACCTCAAAATTTTTACTCGAAGCCAACCAAACTCCTTAAAACACCTCAAAACGTATCTTTAATAGTTTCTTAGACGTAAACTCGAGCCCATGCAAGAACTTATATAATTCGTTTTAAAAATTAGACCGGGGTCCCGGTTTTAATCCGAATTAACCAGAAACTCAACCAAATCCTTCCAAACTTAAACCATGCCTTAACCGTACCCTACCAGCCCTTAAACCACCTAGACCGGACCACTTAAGACCCTCAAGAAGTACCTGAAAGTTACTGGATTTTTTCCTGCACAAAAGCGAGCCAAACCCTAGTGCACCTATCTTCCGAATTCTCGACCCTAGACCAAAACCAACTAGACCAGCCTCGAACCAACCACTCCTAGCCCACCTCTGGACCCTCGTGGACCGACCTAATCATTGCTCTCAGCCCCATGCACGCTGTTGAGCGCAACTACCCGAATGTCATCAAACGAGCCTTAACCGTGACACCCTAACTCCCTCGTTCGGCCCTATGACCCCGACCAACAGTGTTTGGGCTATCCTAGGCCATGACTCAGACCCACCGGGGTCTGGTCCAAGGCTTTTAGCAGCCCTTGCACCATCGGTTCACTCCTATCTCATGATCTAACCCAAGCCGAGACCACCAACCAAAAAAAAACGATCGGCCCTCACCAAGACGTGACTACCTCGTGAATCCAGCACCTTGACACCTTAAATCTCGACATGTACAGCCCTTTAACCCCTATCCATAGTATCCCCTTGCACAATAATCAAGAAAACGTGTGTTACATAAAAAGTGTAGGCATGTTTCATGACAAACGATGCATAAACGATGCAACATAAAAAATCTATGCATTCCTCATGCAAACACACGCAAATAAGCATATAATAGCGTGAATGACAAGAAAAGAGATATATATGGCGTGTCTTAGCGATTAAACGCTCAAAACCCTTGAGTTATTCGCGTAGAACGTGCACCGGAGCGAAGGGGGAGGATTTCTTTGAAAAGCTTGAGGAAATTTCGAATGGCTGCTGTATTTTTTTTCGAGAGGTTGCTGCTGCTGAATGAGGGATGGGGCGGGCAACATATAAAAATTAGGTTTAGGGTTTTTAATGTGGTGTTAAATCCATATATTAAGTGTTAGTGAGCCATTAATTAAAAATAAAGGGGTTGAAAGTATTTTGGGCCCATTAAGCAATAAAATAATCCCATCAATCCCAATAACAATCCCGAAAAATATTATTTTAGGTACATTTTTGAAATATTGCTCGAACCCTCAAAAAGTCTCTCGACTCGCTAAATTTTGCGTTCCGGTTAAAAATATGACACGACGAGTAAAAATACCCCACCAAAGCCCAACTTCGAAAATCTCACTTATTTACACCATATATTAAATAATTAAAAATAATAATTTAATAAAAATATTCTTCCTTAATTATCCCTGGTCTCCGTTCCTCGTTCGAGCGTTAAAAACTACTGAAAGCCCTTATGCATGAAATTTTAATAAACCATGAAATAAAACACATGTTCATGCAATAATCACGCAATAAGATAATTAAACACATATTTTGTAAAACAATAGATTACATGCAGTCAGGTTACGTAGCTTGAATTTTCTAGACATTACAATTCTTCCTTCCTTATAAAGAATTTCTTCCTCGAAATTTAAAACGTACCGAATAACTCTGGGTAGCGACTCATCATCTCAGACTCGGTCTCCCAAGTAGCCTCCTCCTCAGAATGATTCAGCCACTTGACCTTGACCATCTAGATCACCTTATTCCGGAGCTTCCTCTCTTGCCTGACCAGTATCTGAGTGGGTCTTTCCTCGAAAGATAGATTCGGTGTCAGCTGCAGAGGCTCATAGTTTAGCACATACGAAGGATTCGACATGTACTTCCGCAGCATAGAGACATGTAATACGTTATGAACTCCCGTCAGATTCGGCGGTAACGCAACTCTGTAAGCTAGTGTCCCCACTCTCTCTAGGATCTCGAATGGTCTTATGAATCTAGGACTGAGCTTGCCCTTTTTCTCAAATCTCATCACACCCTTCATCGGTGTGACCTTCACGAAATCATGAACACTTACGGCAAACTCTAGATCCCTGCGCCGCTGATCTGCATTGCTATTCTGTCGGCTCTGAGCGGTTTTCATCCTGTCCTGAATCTTGACCACTAACTCTGCAGTCTGTCTGACAATATCTGGCCCCAACTCTGCTCTCTCTCTCCTACCTCATCCAATACACCGATGACCTACACTTCCTCCCGCATAGTCCTTCATATGGAGCCATACCGATGGATGTCTGATAGCTGTTGTTGTACGTGAACTCCACAAGAGGTAACTTCGGCTCCCAGCTGCCCTGGAAGTCGATCATGCAAGCTCTGCGTAGGTCCTCCAATATCTGAATCACCCTCTCAGACTGACCGTCAGTCTGTGTGTGGAAAGCTGTATTGAATAACAACTTAGTACCCAATGCCTGATGCAGACTCTTCCAGAATGTAGACGTGAACCTCGGATCCCTGTCTGATTCGATGGACACTGGAATCCCATGCAGCCTGACTATCTCTCTGATATACAGCTCTGAATATTGAGTCATGGTGAAAGTCTTCCCGATCGGTAGAAATTGTAATGACTTACTGAGCCGATCGACTATCACCCAAATGGCATTGTACCCTCCAACTGTCCTCGGTAGCCCTGTCACAAAGTCCATGGTAATGTTCTCCCATTTCCACTAGGGAATAGGGAGTGGTCTCAGCTTTCCTGCAAGTCTCTCATGTTCGGCCTTAACATGATGATACGTCAAACACTCGGACATGAAACGCAAGATATCTCGCTTCATGTCCAGCCACTAATATAGAGACTGCAGATATTTACAGATTCTGTGGGCCTCACTCATGATATCTGCTCTCAGGGAATCACTGCTAGGAACCCACAGTCGGTCACAATATCCGACTATGTCATCCTCAACTGTATACAACCTCAGGCCCTTAGACTCATCCCTCTGTCTCCACTTCTGTAACTGCTCGTCAGAAGTCTGCCCTGTTCGAATCCTATCCCTCAGTGTCAACTGTACCGTCAGGGTAGAAAGACTAGGGGCATCGCCCCTGGCATACACTGCAAGCTAAAACCTCTGAATTTCTGCCTGCAAAGGCCTTTGTACCGACGACTGAGCAATCATTACATGCTTCCTACTCAGAGCATCTGCAACCACATTAGCCTTACCCGGATGGTAGCTAAAGTCGTAATCATAATCTTTCACTAGCTCTAGCCATCTTCGCTGCCTCATATTCAGTTCTTTTTGCGTGAAGAAGTACTTCAGACTCTGATAATCGGTGAAAATCTTGCACTTCTCCTCATACAGATAATCCCTCCATATCTTCAAGATGAATACACTGCTGATAACTCGAGGTAATGAGTCGGATAATTCCTCTCATGGACCTTCAACTGTCTGGACGTGTAGGCTATAACCCTATCATGCTGCATCAGAACTGCGCCCAAACCGAGCTTCGAAGTATCTATATAAAGCACAAACTCCCCTTGCCCGGATTTTATAGCTAGAACTGGTGCCGAAGTCAATGCCTGTTTCAGCCTATCAAAACTCTCCTGGCACTCTGATCTCCAGATGAATTTGGCATTCTTCTTTGTCAAGGCAATTATGGGCACCACAATAGAATAAAAACCCTGAATAAACTTCCTATAGTACCCAACCAACCCCAAGAAATTGAGGATCTCTGTCACACTCTTAGGCACTGGCCAGTCTCGGAATGCCTCGACCTTACTGGGATCAACCTCCACTTCGTCTCGAGATATGATGTGGCCTAAGAATGCCACTCTGTCAAGCAAAGCTCACATTTACTAAACTTGACATACAACCGTCTGTCCTGTAAAGTCTATAGTAAGGTCCTCAGATGCTGACTGTGCTCCTCTCTGCTCTTCGAATAGATCAAGATGTCGTCTATAAAAATTATGACGAACTAATCCAAATACGGCTGAAACACGCTATTCATGAGATCCACGAAAATCACTGGCGTGTTCGTCAGTCCAAAGGGCATCACCATAAACTCATATTGCCCATAACGCTTCCTGAAAGTCGTCTTATGCACGTCAGACTCCTCTCACATTCAATTGTGGTATCCTGATCGGAAATCTATATTTGAAAATACTGATGCTCCCTGAAGCTGATCAAATAGATCTTCAATCTTAGGCAGATGATATTTATTCTTAACTGTGACCCTGTTCAGTTATCTGTAATCAATGCTTAGCCGTATGCTGCCATCCTTCTTCTTAACGAACAGTACTGGTGCGCCCCATGTAGAAAAGCTTGGGCGAATGAATCCCTTGTCCAGCAAGTCCTGTATTTGATCTTTCTGCTCATTCATTTCTGCAGGTGCTAGATGATAGGATTCCTTTTAAACCGGCACTGAACCTGGAATTAGCTCGATGGAAAAGTCCACCTCTCTGTCTGGTGAAATGCCTGAAACATCATCTGAGAAAACACTGGGAAAATCCCTGACCTCCTCTAGCCTTTGGCAGACTTACTCGGTCACTGTCACAATACTCGCCAAAAATGCCTGGCAACCTCTCCTCATGAGCTTCCTCGCACAAATGCAAGAAATGATGTGCAACATCTGCTGGTGTCTGGCTGCCTCAAAAATAAATGGCTTCCCGCTGGGTGGTCGGACAGATACTGACCTCTGTCAAAAATATGTGGGAGCTCTGTTCGAAGAAAGCAAGTCCATACCCAGAATAATGTCGAACTCCGGTAACGGTAGTACAATCAGGTCTGCTTGCACCTATACATGTCAAAACGGGCTGGCGGGGCGGGCCAGTCCGCCACCCACCGCAATCCGCCATTAGGCGGGGCGGGGCGGGGCCTCTAAGGGCCAAACCACCCAATCCACCTTGGGCCGCGGGTTAGGCGGGCCGACCCGCTTATTTTTTTTAAGAAAAAATACTAAACAATATTACAATAAACATAGATGAAAAATATATTTCGGTCAAATATTTTCATAAAACATTGAATAAGACCTTAAAAGCATACAACAATCAACATAATCCATAAAAAGTAAAGTGTTTATTCTAATCTATTCACAAGATTTCATCGTACATATGTATTAAAAATTAACTCATGTAATCTCACCAACCGTAAATACAATGAAACCTTTAAAGGTGAATTCCAAATCTTTTTTAGTATACAATTTCCCCAGTTTCTTAAGGGTTTGTCCTCACAAGAAAACAAAAATTAACGATCTTAAGAGTTTGTCCACACAAGGCACCTAGCTCTTACCATCCTCCTTTTCTTAAAAAATGAGAAACATTGGAAGATAACAGAAAGTCGAGGAAACAGACGGTTTTAAATTTCAGAAAATATTATGTGTAGAACAATACATATAATTACTTTATTTACTATATTATTTCGATAATTATTGATTAATTCGAGTTAAACATTACAGAAAAATGGAGGAGCCTGGAGAGCATAACTTCTTCAAAAAAAAGTAGAAGCTTAGAGATTTTATTAGAGTGATGGAGGCCAGGTGCAGGAGAAAAAATAAGGAAGAAATAAGAATTTTTATATAAAATTTAAAAATATAAAATTCTACCCTAATTTGACGGGCCAGCCCGCCCCGTCTTGGCCCGTAACCCAAACGGGATGTTATTTTATCAACCCAACCAGCTCAATTTTTATAGCGGGACGGGCCGACCCGACGGACCTAACCCAATTTGACAAGCCTAGCAAGAATATGACTTTCTTGATCGTGCCTGAGGTTTCTCCCCATTTCTTTAAGGCCCCAGAATATGAACGCGCTCAGCAAGAGGTGTATTAATTCAATGTGCCTACATTTGGGCAGGGGGTGATGTTGGATGTGGACTACACCGTTAGGCAGGAGCAGTTCTGGTTTTTCACCGAAGCTCTTAGGGTTAATAAGCTGAAAAGTTATGTTGATCAAATGGTTGTGAAGAGAGGTATTGTCATTTATGTTATTGGTTTCACAAGTTTTAAGGGTAGTATTTATTCTATAATTTTAATGACTTTTTTAAATGATGGATTTTTGTGAAATTAATAGATTTTTATTGATTTTTATAGAATTTTATAAAATTCTAAAACAAATTTCATAGACTCTTGTTGAATATGTGAGTTTGGAGATTTTTTTAATTGAATGTAATCAAATCTTTACGTTAAATCAAAGATTTTTTTGACATTTTATTAATGTACCTTAGGCTAAAATTTTTGTACTTAATAGAATTCCAAGGAGTTGTTAAAAGTATTCATTAACATACAAACATTAAAGCTTAAGGTACAACTATAAATTGTCAAAAATTATATTTGGTTCAACCCAAAGATTTGGATGAATTTTTAAAATTTATAACTCATACACAAGCTATTTATTTATGTCTCTGTCTCTGTCGCTTCACATCACCTCTCTTCTTATCTTCTCTTCTCTCATCTATCTTTATCACTCTCTCAAATTTTCGAAGTGTATCTCTATATATATATTTTCATCTTTCATTTTCAAATTTTTCATTTTTGGCTGATTTTTTATTTAATAATTTTTTTTATTTTAATATCATAAGAAATTTTGAATTTTAGAATTGATTTTGTGATTTTTAATTTATGATTTATACAAATTAATGTAATATTCAATAATAATAAAAGATGATCCAAAAAAATATCGCTTAATTCTTAATAATTGAATAGTCTCGCAACAACCATGATTTTTAAAATTCTTTTTAGTATTTTCAATTAATATGTAAGATATGATATTTTGGTACAAAATTATATCCACATAATGCTAAATAATATTCTTTTCACGTGTATATTATCAATTCAAAAACAAGGTTACAGATTAATCAATTGATGTATTTTTAAAAAATTTACAAACATGCATACAAACTCACATATATACACATGTAAAGATTAAATGATTTAATTTTAAAATAAGTAAATTTATTTATTAATATAAATATTGAAAAACTATTTCAAACTGAATATATTATATATGTCAATTAATTATTGGTTCAAAGAAATTAATAAAAAATAATATGTTATAATTAAGTACAAAATTTATAAAATTCTATATTAAAAAAATTCACAAAAGTCTATAAAAATCTTACAAAAAAATCTACATGAATCCACATAAATCTGTTTATAAATATGTGTGATTTTATAAAAGTCAATAAAAATATATCAAATCCAAAAAATCTATAATTTGAAAAAGTCATTAAAAGTCATCAAAACTCTGAATTGAATACACCCCACTAAAAGTCTAGAACCAATACACCCCTGAATGATACAAATGTTGACTTTTTACTTGGGAAAAACTTGTCTGAGAAAAAAATACAATCAAAATTCGAAACATTGCCAGTTAGAATTGAATCTCTTCCATAATCTCGTGGCATTATGTAAAACGCAAGACATATTATAGCAGGGGGCCGAGTAGCAAGGGGCCATTTCCAGGTCACACGCCAATTAGTAGTTTGCAGCCTTCAAACCTTACAGAAGGTCATACCAGTTTTTTTAAGTTCTCCTTCTAGTAATTATTCAGTTATAGGAATTGTGAGGTTCTGGACCCTTTCCTTTTCTTATTCAACTGATTCTACCTGGCATACTTGCCAGATGTACCTCATTGAAAGATAAAAGAGCGTTGGATCCCCATTGCTCCTTTGATGTGTAATCAGCTTTTTGAAGATGTTTCTGCTCTCTTCCATGATCTTGATAATGGAATGCTTCTCATCAGTGTGATATTTCCGTACCTGCCAATTCCATCACATACCGTCGTGACTAAGCTCGTAACAAGCTTGCTGAGATATTCGCTAACATCATAAATTCGCGAAGACAAACAGGCAAGACGCATATTAATTTGTTGCAATGCTTCAAAGATTTTAAGTATAAAAATTGGCGCTCCACAACTGAGTCGGAAGTTACTGGTCTGCTAATTGTTGCTCTTTTCGCTGGTCAGCACACAAGCTCCATTACTTCCACATGGTCAGGGTACCTCCTCGATCCTGACAGGTTTGGGCCATGGAGAGAGGGAGGATAAGGTAGCTGGAGCGTTCTCCCACATATCTTTTGGTGGTGGCAGGCAAGGTTGTCTCGGGGAGCCATTTGCATATCTGCAAATCAAAGCAATATGAAGCCATTTGCTCAGAAATTTTGAACTGGAACTTGTTTCACCTTTTCCAGAGATTGACCGGAATGCCATCGTAGTGGGCGTGAAAGGAAAATTTATGGTGCAGTACAGGCGCAGGGAGCTTTCCCTCAAATAATTGGCTGAAAATTTCAGCAGCTTCAAGTGATGACATTTTCATTTTGTGTAGCGTGTTGGATTTCTCCGCATATTTGATTTCATCAGACTCCCCTCATGTCTATGTTTCAAACCTTATGAACTGTTCAGCTCAAGATAATCTCTCGGTTGCCTGGAAGTCTTATTTATTTAACTGGCGAGTGTGGGAACATGAAGTGCTTCATTGGATTGTAGGATTCTTATTGATTCATCTAAAAAGTAACGTTGATGTTTGATTACAAAACTAGCACACTGACAACTTTGATTATCTAGGGTATTAGATTCTGTGTTCTACGACTAGAAATTTATTGGTGACAACATAAACAATCCACCATATAAAAATATGATGAAAATGATACAAGAAATAATTCTTGTTACTCTATTCTTCGAGCAAAATAATGATGTCATAACCTTACCAAAGTAATAATAGCAGCAATGTCATTGAAAACTCGATGTGATCTTGAAACAAGCTTTAAAAGGATATCAATGACTAGCAGCCACAGCATTATTAGAGACACACTGCTCAGTTCAGCCAATACAAAATTTAAGTCAAACCACATCACAGATGATAACAAACAGAGAGTTGGTCCCATATTTGATTGTTGTATTACGTTCCTATCAAAGAAAATTCTCACCCAACCAATAGCTTGTTTTCATCCAAGAAGCTATAAGTGGGAATCTCTAGGTTGAATGGCGCAGGTCCTTTGCGAATCCTGCCTGAGATGTCATAATGGGATCCATGGCAAGGGCAAAACCAACCACCAAAGTCACCAGCATTCGGCAAGGGAATGCACCCCAGATGGGTACACACCCCAACCACCACAAGCCATTCTGGGTTCTTGACCCTCTCAGAATCCTCTTGTGGATCACGAAGAGATGCAACATCAACACTGTTAGCCAAACTGATGTCATCTTCAGTTCGACGCCTAATGAAAACTGGCTTCCCACGCCACTTCACGGTAACAGTTGCCCCAGGTTCAATGTTGGATAGATCCACCTCAAGTGAAGCAAGAGCAAGGACATCTTTACTCGCAGACATGCTCAAAACAAATTTAAGGACCAGGAGACGGGCCAGTGATGCATACACAAACCTGCCACCAGTCAAAACAAAGTATGCAAATGCACGTTTACTGGGATCACCAGGTGGATACCGCTCATGGTTGTGCTTATCATACACAATCTTTGAACTGGGATTCTTGATTGCAAACACTGTAGGTGGAAGATCTGGAATCATACCAATCTCCTGTTCAGGCGCAAGGGCACTAGATGAAAATCCTGGAGAAATTTCATCAAGGTTCACATATCATTGAAATCTGTTAGGCAACTAACTTGTAGAACTGAACAAAATCACCAAAAAACTTCAAAAAAATTGAGTTCAAAATAGGAGCTAACATTAATGATTAGCAGCACACAGTTGTACAGATTTAACACATTGTCAAATTTACGATGATAAAAAAATAAACAATATTTAGATAGGAACATAGTTGTATCTCACAACACAATGGAGCTAATACAAATAATCAAACACCTGATTATCTTCAGATCAAACATTTGTATCACATTTATAAAGGGAATTGATTTCGAGAAGTGGAACAGTGAAAAGAAGAGAAAAGAATACCAAACTGATCAAATGACAGGGTCCAACTTGGACAAGATGTTGCAAGAACACAGCCAAATGAAATGCCTGAAGCAAATAAGTACAGCTAACTTTTTCTTTGAAAAGATCGCATGAAGCAACCAAGTGGAAAATCAGGAGACTGGTTAATTTTGAATCTGATGTAGCTGTAGAAACTGTAAGAAAGCTCATCACACACAGACACTCGATCCTACTATCTCTTCTATTTTAGCCTTAAAATAAAATTCAGGCCTCAAAATTGTAATTCTTTCTCCTTCTCGAGGTATAATGACAGACCGGGAAGCTCAACTAGAAGCCGCTATGGTGAAATTGGTAGACACGCTGCTCACAATCACAAACAAACAGCATCATGCACCCAAACAAACACTCTTCAATGGAAACATCTCCAACATACACCCGTACATTTCAAATTCAAGCCATGTTTTCCCACTCAGTCCTCAACAGTAAAACGCGAAAGCTTCACAGCTTGACATATAAAATTTTTAAAACAGCACTCCTCCTGGTCCACAGATTGCATCTGAATATAGAACTTCGAGAATATCTCAAGGAAAGGCTAGAAAATATTCAAGTAGTCTACTCCACAAAACAGGGTAAGTTGATGGTATGGACCTTTTGGAAGAATTATTGTCCTTAAAAAATAATTGCTATAAAAACATTTCCTCACAAGTAATAATGTCAGTGACTCACACTCGTACAGCAAATGTTGTATGGTAAATAATATATTGACGCAGTGGGTTATAAGAACAAATATTCGTACCAACCTCACAATTGGGAGAAACAAGTTGAGAAGTATCGTCAAAAGGTATAGTATATAGAGCCTAAAACCCCAAATCCGCAGAGAAGAAGCTCATTCAATATAATTTTTTTGTCATCCCGATGAAGTAAAGGCGAAATTTTTCAAAATCAACATCACATTCAGCATCTTCAAAACTCGTGTCGCCCACATCAAACAATACCTCCGCCACTCAATTATTAAATAAATAAACACTGAAAGGTCAATATTACCTCAAAAAATCCACACAAAAGAATCATAACACAACCAAAATCACAATCTGAAAAAGGTGATATCAGATCTTGCAAAGAAAGCTCATTTCTACCATTCATAAAAAGTTAAGACTAACCCAATATTTCAACTTTATCAACTATATCACGTAATCGTCCAGTAAAACGAGGAAAATACAAATACAAAACGAAACCATAACGGACAGCACCGAACCACTGATTTGATCCAGATATGAATTGGTACGAGGAGGCGAGGAAATTAATGTTGCGCGGTCATCAGAAGATAGATGGAAGGCGGCGGGAGGGTTCCGGGCCGAGTAGGGGGCCGACGAAGTCCGACCAGATAGCCATGAGAGAGACGACAGCCTCCGCCCTGCTACTCTCAACATCTTAGATTAATGGGGATTCCTCGTCTTCTCTTCTGCTAATTCAGATAGATTTCTATCGAGTTGGATTGGGAAAATTATGAAATCGGGATTCGTGGAAGTGTTTATTTAAAAAAAAAAAAAAGGAATCATNCCTAAGTGGGTCGATCTCTTCACACCACCTCGACCCAAGTGTGAAGAGCTCGATCCAAACAAAGAGTTCGACCCACGTGTGGGTTGAGGGCTTGATGTTTGGGTTGAGAGGTGAGGTTTGGGTCGAGTCTACTGTTACTCTACCCAAATCTCAGTGACTCGACTCAATTTTTTACTGTAACACTACTTAATTTTAAATTTTGACAATTAATAACATTTTTTTTTGCAGATTAACTTCTCCACTAAACTTGGAAGGGATCAAATATTTGATTGTAAGTTAACTTTAGGATCAAAATATGTTGAAATTTGTAAGAAGATAGTATCATTTTTGAATAAGAAAGAAATGGAATATTTGGTCCAGCATACACAATTTGATAATTTAATTATATGTGCTAAAGATTATAACAATTCGAATCAATTAATGTGATTTTTGATGAGTAGACAGAGTTATGACAGTGGATGTGATGAATATTGGATGGTATATCGCAAACGACATGTACAGTTTTCATTGTTAGAGTATTGTTTGCTCATTAGCCTAAATTATTCAAAATTTTACCATGTGATACCTGATGAAGATGAATTTAGGTTGAGGTATTTTGTTGGAAGCAATATATGTTTGGGGGATTTCATAGTTAGAATGGATGAGTATGAGAATGACTTAGGTGAAGATATAGACGTGGAGAAGTTAAAATTGACCAGTCTTTTTTTTCTTGGCAGGTGTATTGGGTCGACAACGAAAAAATAAAAATGATACACTTGACCAAGAGTGGATTAGATTAGTTAACAACTTTGATAGTTTTATTAACTATCCATGGGATAGAATAACTTTTAAGGAAGTACTTTATGGATTAAGAAAAGATCTCGAAACTAACTTTAAAAGCTATGAAAATTTGGTCGCACGTCATGGAAATTATCCAGATTTCAGTGGGTGCGGTAGCTTCCATATAAATGAACTCAATCATCCTTTACAGATAACTAAATATTGTTCATTTTATAAAATATTGTTGTTATTTTGTATCATACTAATAAATGTGTATAACTTTTTTGTGCAAGATTTTTGCGTATGAATATTTTCCAACAATTGCTTAAGTGTCTGCTTAACGCCGGGAAGGTCCTAATGTACTGATACCTTGGATGTGTCATTGGTTGACTAGGAGATGGAGTAAGAATCATTCCCCTTCCATTAATGATGTGAATAAAGTATTTAAAAATGTATATACCAAGGTAAATAAAAAATTTATTTTATTTACTTTTGTATTATCTAATATATTTTTGGTTAACTGTTAACTAATTTTCATTATAATGTTTATTGTTAATAATTAATACAGGATATTTTGGGGATGTGTATTCCCACCACGGAGGAGCTATTGTTTGTGCACTATATGGCTGACGATTTTTTTGATTCTAATCCTAGTGTGGTAGTCAATCGCATTACGGAGTTGATTATCTAAGATATCAAAGTAGTGTGCAGTTAAGATCCATTGGGCGACCCAGAGGATGAAGTTGGTATACAGACTGGGGATCAACGGTTTCTCCAGTCATTCACATATACTTATTCCAGGTCATCTCGAGATAAAGTCTGAAAATCTCCTCAGCCATCCAGAGATTGTGGTCCTTCACACAGGAATCAGCTGTCTCCTCCATTGACTAACATGGGAGGGACATACATCTATGCATAGGGATCATACATCTCTTACATATATGTATGAAGTCCGTTTTACAAGTTTGGAGGATAAAATTACGACGATGCAAAAGGACCAAACCGAAGGATTTTCTCATATCATGGATGTATTGAAACATATGAAGACATATATCTCGAGCTTGAAAGATATGTTTGGGAGATTCCCTTCTGTGAGTGCCAATGTTGGTAAGTTTTATCGATATTTATATGATTTTTAACTATCTTGTTAGCTTAAAAAATGACAAAATTGTATATATTATTCTCTCAGATTATGGCGAGACATCAAGGAGAACACCTGAAGAGACGCCATTTATGAGAACGGATGAGGTGGATCCAAATACACCACTTGAGAGAAATGCGCCTTTGACTCATGCTTTTGAAAGGACTTCATGCTATAAGTTAAGATTGATCACTGTTGACAAAGAGCCTATGACACATGAGGCACTGCATCAACTTTTTATAAATGTTATGAGGTCTATTTCTTTTGAAAAAAGAGTGAGAATGTTCACCAGTAGATCGTGGGCTCGAGTAACACTGAGATTAATTCTTGCACAAAAAATATAACACCCGAAATCCCATTACGTAAACCACATGCATGAAAGTCGATAAGTTGATAACTTAATTTAATTAAATGAATTTACATGCATAAATATGATGTTTTAATGTGATTAAATGTTTAAAAATGAAATTGTGCATGATTCCAGTTTTTAGGATTTTTTAGGCGATTATTTGATGTTTGGCCGAGGAAAGAAGACCGAGGACGAATGAGGGAAAAATATTTTTTTCAAATATTTTTATTCTCGAAAAATGTTTTTTAATTATGTTATTTTATTAAAATAGTAGGATTTAATTATTTTACGTATCGAGTCTTAATTTATTTTAGAAATCAATTTTCGCCAAAATGAGGGACTTTTTGAAGGCTCGTGATTATTTTTTTTTGCGAAACTTCCTAAAACAAACTACATTAGCTTTTCCCGGATGGTAGCTAATATCACAGTCGTAGTCTTTTACCAATTCTAACCATCTTCGTTGCCTCATATTCAACTCCTTTTGGGTGAAGAAGTATTTCAAACTTTTATGGTCGGTGAAAATCTTGCACTTCTCTCCATACAAATAATGTCTTCAAATCTTTAGTGCAAATACCACTGCGACGAGCTCAAGATCATGTGTTGGGTAATTTTTCTCACGAACCTTCAATTGTCTAGATGCATAGGCTATAACTCGGTCATTTTGCATCAGAACTGCACCCAAACCAAGTTTTGAAGCGTCTGTATAAAGAACATACTCTCCTTGCCCCGATGGCATCGATAACACTAGCGCTGAAATCTAAGCTTTCTTCAACTTGTCAAAACTTTCTTGGCACTCGGATCTCCATATAAACTTTGTATTCTTCTTTGTCAAGACAGTCATGGGTACCGCAATAGATGAGAATCCTCGAATAAAATTTCAGTAATAGCCAGCTAGTCCAAAGAAACTACGGATCTCGGTTACGCTCTTAGGTATGGGCCATTCTTTCACTACCTCCACTTTACTTGGATAAACCTCAACTCCATCTCTAGAAATGATGTGGTCTAAGAACGTCACTCTCTCGAGCCAAAACTCACACTTGCTGAACTTTGCATATAACTTCCTATCTTGCAGTAATTGCAGTGTTGTCCTCAAATAGTGGCTATGCTCATCTTTACTCCTCGTATAGATCAAAATATCATCGATGAAGACTATAAAAAATTGATCCAGATACGATTGAAATACGCGATTCATGAGATCCATGAAGATCGCTGGCGCATTGGTCAACCCAAATGGCATGACCTAAACTCATAATGCCCATATCGAGTCCTGAACGTTGTCTTATGAACATCTGGCTACCTAACCTTTAATTGATGGTACGCAGAACGAAGATCTATTTTCGAGAATATCGATGCTCCTTGTATTTAATTAAATAAGTCTTCAATTCTAGGTAGAGGATACTTATTATTAATAGTTACCCTATTCAGCTCTCTATAGTCGATGCAAAGTCGCATACTTCCATCCTTTTTCTTCACAAATAATACTGGTGCCCCCCACGGAGAACAACTAGGGCGAATAAAACCCTTGTCTAATAATTCTTGAATTTGATCTTTTAACTCTTTCATCTCGACGGGTGCTAGACGATAAGGCGCTTTAAAAATTAGTACAGTGCCCAGCATCAACTCAATAGAAAATTACACCTCATGGTCCGGTTGAATGCCAGAGACGTCCTCAAGAAAGACGCTAGGAAAGTCTCAAACGATCTCAACATCCTCTAGCTTCTGATTGTCGGGAACATGTGCTGATGTAACACATGCTAGAAAATCTTGGCATCCTCTCTTCATAAGTTTCCTTACACACATACTAGAGATAATGTGCAGTATTTGCTTGTTCTTTACTGCCTTAAAGATAAAAGACTTCCCACTAGGCGGTCGAATAGACACCGACCTCTGCCAAAAATCTATCAAAGCTCCATTCAATGACAGTCAATCCATGCCAAGTATAATGTCAAATTCAGGCATTGGGAGTACGATAAGATCTGTCCGAACCACATCTTTTTGCAAACGAAGCTCCAGATTCTTTACAATGCTCGAAGTGATAATTTGATCACCAGAAGGAATAGAAATTTTGAAGCTCAATCCCATATCTTCGGGTATAATATTTAGTCTCTTGACGAGTGTCTCGGATATGAATGAGTGTAGCTCCCGAATCCAGCAATGCATAGGTAGCTACACCTAGAATGATTATCCTTCCAGTGATTAGGGTCGTTTCTGGCTCCTCCTCAGCTTCCTCAGCATGCATAACATAAGCTCTCCCCACAGTTGGTGCTTTCTTCTTCTAGCAATCAGCAACTTTATGTCCTTCTTCTTTGCATATGAATCATTTGTATGTCCCCCACATGCACTTGCCAAAATGTGGGCGATTGAACTCTTTACACAGTGGTCTCTCTGCAGGTTTCGGCGCTCCAGGTGGTGGTGGCCTTTGCTGTCCGGGCTTCTTCACTTGCCCTCGGGGCTTGTGCTGCCATTGAGCTCTAGGAGGTTTATAAATGGCTTCTTATTTGGCTGAGAGTTCTGCTGGTGTTGCTGTCTCTTGTTCTGCATATCATAATCAATATTTTTCAAGGTTTTCTCAGCTTGGAATGCATAGGCAATGGCAGCTGCATAATCCGCTGGTCGCATCATCATGACATCAATATCTTTCAAGGCTTTCAAGTGTCTTAATTTCTCCGCAGCATCTTTAGCAATGAGGGGCACAAAATGACAACCCCTATCGAACTTCTTGACAAATTTAGCCTCAGTCGTGTTCCCCTAACGGAGACTCATGAACTCCCTCTTCAGGTGCCCTCGCACATCGGCAGTAAAGTGCTTCTCATAGAATATTTCCTTGAATCGTGCCCAGGTAAGTGTAGCCAAATCAATCCCATGTTCTACCACTTGCCACCAAAGAGAAGCATCATCTCTAAGCATACACGTGGCACACCTAATACGGTCAGCGTCTCTCATATTCAGATATCGAAAGTGCACCTGAAGTGATCGAATCCAACCCTCAGCAGCAAATGGGTCGATAGTGCCAGAAAATTCCTTCAATCCTATCCTCCAGAACTGATCATAAATGATGCGACTTCGATTGTTGCACTCCCAAGAGCAGGTTGTCCACAAATAGTTTAATTCGGTGAGTCTGAATATCGTATCCACAGGAAAGCTAATGTAATTACAAGTCCACTACAATATCCTTTCGTTTTTTTTTTTTTACTTTTAATTGTTTGGATCTTTAATTGGTAATTTTTAATTGTTCAAATTTTAATTTAAGTAGTTGAGATTAGAGGATCCATTCTTGGTATTGTATTAAGGTTAACATTAATGAACATTATTGAAATCCATTTAATAAAATGGTTCCAATATATTAAATAATCATATTTATATTATGTNCTGGTAAAACCAAACTAACATTTAAAAGGTTCCAAAAATTTTGTGTAACATATAACAACAATAAATCAAAACTCCTACTTATAAATAGGGTATAATAATGCTTAAAGAAATAAATATAACATAAACAATAAATAATTATTAAATAATATTAAACATAGATTATTACATTTTAATAACCTTATTATCATACCAAGAGTTTCACCTTTTCATCTCAACTTTGGGAAGTTAGCTACTCATTATTCAAGGTGTAAAACTTTGAATATGAAATTAACATGCTAATTATATTTAAATGAAGAAATAAAGGAAAAACAAAGAGAAAAATATTATGAACTCAAAGGTCTGTTAATAGAATGAGAGATATCTCAATACATTACAATGCACCCCTATTTATAGCAAAATTTGGGGAGACGACCACAAATAAAATATTATTTTTTTACACATAGTCTTCATTGGTGTTCCAAGAAATTATGTCATCATACACATCACTTTTGAAAATCTTCTCATCCGATTTTGCATTTCCACGTAAAACAAAACATGTAGATAATTGAGTTGTTTGAATTTTGATATTTTTTTTACCATTTGACCAAGTAATTTGAGAGATATGGCCAAAATGCTCTAGCATGGTAAAACTATCACTCCTTTGGTAACTTAATTTGTTGCTTAATTTGATATCAATTGTGAGAAGATTTTTATCTCATGCTTGCCATCAATATTGTAGATATTAAAATCAATTTTCTACAGGTTCAAGAATCATCTTAATCTCATTTGCAAAGCCAAAGTTACTCTTGTTTTATCGAACATGTAAAAATAGTAAAAACTTATAATTACACAACAACTTATATTTTATACGATTTATTATAAAACATATAATATTTAAACATTTAATAAAACAAAAACTATAAATTTATATTGTAAAACATTTAATTAATGTACAATTTTTTATGTTCATCACACCCACCAACCAGCTTATTGCTAGTCTCTAGCAATTTAAGCGTTAATAGCAAAATAAAACATATTGATTAATTTAAATAGAAATGTAATCGAAATTATCCAAGTGTTTAAATTAAAGTTGAAAACTGTCAAAGTTATATCAAGATCATCATAATTATAATTTATGAAATAATCTGAGCTGATCAATTCAAAGCTTATTTTCAGGTAATTAAATGTACATGACCTTCAGAAATTCCTAGTAAGAGTCTCAACTCCATATCCTCACAGGTTAATAATTGTTTCAATTCATGGGAACGATTTCTCTCATGGAGTTAGAATACAGATAAATGCTCAGGAAAATGGTTTACAGAATGCAAACAGACAAACGAGTCAAATTAATCAAAAGATAGGAAATCCATTGATTCAGAATCTAGTTATTCTTATTATATATATATATATATTTTTATGATCTTCTTTTGAGATTTTTTTTCTTTCATAACATCATAGAATTAGACTAATTTTATGCTCCTCCATATTTATTTAATTTGTACAATATATTTCTCTCTTTATATATTTTTTTCTTTTTTTTTTTAAAGATAAATAGGTCGTAGCATATAACTTTAAAATTACATAAATCTTCAACATCTTTTTTTTTCTTTTTTTTCAGGAAATATCAATTTTTATTTCAAAATAAGAACTCAAGATCTAAACAATAGATAACTTCTCTCATGATCAATAAAGGCTCGAAAGTTTTTTTCTCAATCCTCTCCACTCACTCACGAAATATGTGTGAGTTTAAAATTTTACGCACTCTTATCAGGTATATCTTGGGCCATATACTTTAATAACTGATCTTATCACAATAGTTAATCACCCAAAAAGATTTCATAAATCATATTTTTATAGTGATCAGAATATTAAAATTGACTTTTTTTTCAAATAAAAATTTAAACATCCTTAGATAGATTAATACATTTTCTAATTTAAACCTTTCAAACATGTAATATATGATATTTTTACAAAAACTACTAAGATACAAACAATAAACATGGTTTTATTATATAAAAAAAATTAATATATTTTTTAATTTTTTTTTAAGTTTGTTTTTTTAAAAAAATATTTGTTCTCCTCCAATCAGAATATGACATTGTCCCTAATGTCAAAATAACTATTAATAAATAGTACATAATGAAAGATATATCACCTGAAATTTTATTGAAGATAACAAACACAAACCAATCCACGACTTTTGAATCAATTATCCAACTTTCCTTTCTTACTGCTTGATTGCGACCAATTGATCTTTGTTATAATCGGATCGGGCTTATAAACAAAAGCTTCCAACTCATCAAGTAATTGGCCGGCAGTCGAAGCAGAGATGAGCATCCGTCGTGAATTTTCTGAAATGAAATTCTGTTCCACAGCTTTATCAAGAAATGTCAACAAGCTGTCATAATAATTATTGATATTCAACAAGCCCACGTGTTTATTATGGATATTAAGTTGTGCCCAAGAAACAATGTGAAAAATTTCTTCTAATGAACCAAAACCACCTGGTAGTGCGATAAAACCATCAGAATTTTCAATCATTTTGGTGATTCTTTCATACATAGAAGAAACTTTTAATTCCTCCACAATCATAACACATGTAATATTTCCTTCAGTTAAAGCTGTAGGAAGAATACCCAAAACCTGACTACCTCCAAGATGAGCAGATGTTGAAACATATCTCATTAACCCAATATTACCTCCCCCATATACCAAGTGAATTTTTCTCTCAGCCAATATCTTTCCAAAATTATTCGCTGCTTCTACAAACACTTCATTTTTTCCAAGACTCGACCAACAAAATACACAAATATTTTTCAATGTTTGTGTAGAGGATCCAGCCATGTTTTTACTTTCTGGTAAGCAAAAATAGAGAGAAAGATGAGAGATTTTATAAGGGTAATATGTTATCATGACAAAACTATGGGTCACAACTGTAAGCAGAATAAATAGTAAAAATAATAATGACACACATGCATATCGACATTAGTGTGATTGTGGCTCACAATTTTCCTCTGATTTTACGTCCAGAAACGGCTTCAACGTCTTCTATGAGTCGAGGATATGCTTCCCATCCAATTTTCTTATAAATTGGCTAACATGGTCTTTTTCAGTCGGATTCCCAAGACTATTACGATGACGCTCATCTTGGAATTATTTTCATAAACTGAGAAGTTCAATATGCACGTGTACACTAGAATGCGTCTCAAGAGTCAATAAGATGTTATCTGAAGACTCTGTACTCAGCTCATTCTTAATGAAACCAATTTTATCTTTTCTGTTATTGGAAACACATCCCAAAGATCTGCACCATTTGTCACAAGTCCATCTTGCACACTTATGACAAACCCATAACCTTTTGGCCCTTCGTTTTTTCGCATAAGTGTTTTTTCCTAATCCAGGCATATACCGAATGAGCAATGACTGTGAAACTTCTCCTCCTAATCGAACCTTAGCTTCTATTACAAGACGAATATATTCTGGAATTCCTTTTTGCATTAACAATCTCACTCTTTCACACCTACTTGCATAAACTTTTCTTAGAACATTTTTAGAAATAGAGGGAAAATATTTACAAATTTTTGAGAGTATATCATCCATTTTGAAACGAAAAGAAATGATTTTTTTTAATTTTTGTATCAGCAATCGTGGGAAACTAACTTAACCGACTATGAGAGACATGAAATACCGTTAGCTACCATTTAACAGAGAAAATAAAAATATTGAGGAAACCTCAAATAAAAACAAACAAAATTAAATGCATTTCAAAAAAATTAAGGATCGGAAAGGGATCAACTTGTTTTTTTTCCAAAATTTGCTTTATCTCCCTATTAGCTAATTCAACTTACTCATTTGTTTGAGGATAATAAGGAATAGTTACTTTGTGAGTAATACAATCTTTTTTTATTAATGAAACAAATTGTTTATTAACAAAGTGAGTTCTCCCATCAATTATCATGGCTCGAGGAATTCCAAATCTACTAAAAATATTTTCTTTCAAAAATTTGATGATGATTTTATGATCATTTGTTCGACATAGAATTGCCTGTATCCATTTGAAAACATAATCAACTACAACTAAAATATACAAGTATCCAAACGACGATGGAAAAGGTCCTATAAAATCAATTCCCCAATAGTCAAATATTTCAATCTCAATGATAGAATTCAAAGGCATCATGTTTTTTTTTAAATCGCACCCAATTTTTGACAATTTTCACAGATCTTGCAGATTTCGTGGGTGTCTTTAAATGAAGTGGGCCAATAAAATCCAACTGCAAGATTTTTGTAGTCGTTTTCTTTGAAGAAAAATGTCCTCCACATGCTTCTGAATGACAAAATTTAATGACACTACTTACCTCATTGTCGGGTATGCAACGTCGAAAAATTTGATGTGGACAATACCTGAACAGATACGGATCATCCCAATAAAAGTTTTTTACCTCATTCAAAAATTTTATTTTATCTTGGGAACTCCATTGCGGTGGCATTTTTCCTGTCATAAGAAAATTTACTATGTCAGCAAACCAAAGTGTAGTAGTGACTGAAAATAGATAATCATCAGGAAAATTATCATCAATTGGTGTCATTTCACAAGATGATCATGTTACTAGTCTCGATAAATCATCAGCTACGACATTCTCGGTTCTTTTTTTTATCTTTGATTACAATTTCAAATTCTTGGAGCAAAAAAATCCATCGTATCAGTTGTGGCTTTGCATCCTGGTTGGTCAGTAAATATCTAATAGCAGAATGATCAGTAAACAATAGTCGTTGATCCAGTGAAATAAGAACGAAATTTATCTAATGCAAATATTATAACATGTAGTTCTTTTTCAGTTGTGGAATAATTTATTTGAGCATTGTTTAAAGTTATACTTGCATAATATATCACATAAGGCTTACATTTTCTTCTTTGACCCAATACTGCACCGACTGCAAAATCACTCGTGTCGCACATGATTTCAAATGGTAAATGACCAATCAGGAAGTTGCATGATAGGAGCTGATGTTAAATGTCGAATGATTTTATCAAAATCATTTTGACATTCTTGAGTCCACTTAAATGCAATGTCTTTTGTTAAGATGTTACAAATATGTTTAGTGATTAAACTAAAGTCCTTTATAAACCTCCTATGGAATCCAGCATGTCCCAAAAATGAGCGAATTTCTTTGATGGTTTTTGGAAGGGGTAAATTGGCAATGACATCAACTTTTGCTTTATCAACTTCAATTTCATGAGATGATACAACATGTCTCAAAACAATCCCAGAAGTAATCATGTAATGACATTTTTCCCAATTTAAAATAAGACATTTTTCCTCACATCTTTTAAAAACTTTTTCCAAATTTTCAAGATAATTATCAAATGTATTCCCAAAAACAGTTAAGTCATCAATTAAAATCTCCAAACAATTTTCAACCATGTCGTTAAAAATGCTTAGCATACATATTTGAAATGTTGCTGGGGAATTGCATAAACCATATGACATACTTATGAATGCAAATGTTCCAAAATGACATGTGAATTTAGTTTTATCTTGATCTTCGAGTGAAATGAGAATTTGATAATAGCTTGAATATCCCTCAAGAAAACAATAGTAGGGATGACCTGATACTCTTTCTAAAATTTGATCCAAAAATGGTAATGGAAAATGATCTTTTCTAGTGACGTTATTTAATTTTCTATAATCAATACACATCCGCCAACTAGATGGGACTCGACTTGTTAACAATTCACCTTTTTCATTTTTTATCACTATGATGCCATATTTTTTTGGAACTACTTGTATTAGGCTTACCCACTTACTATCAGAAATAGGATAGATAATTCCAACATCTAGTAGTTTGAGAACTTCAGTTTTCACAACATCTTTCATTTGTGGATTTAATCTCCTTTGTGGTTGTTGAGATGTTTTAGCATTTTTTTCTAAGTGAATTTTGTGAGTACAAATTAGTAGATTAATGCCCTTGAGATCTTTTATTGTCCAACTAAGTGCATTTTTATGTCTTTTAAGCATATCAACTAATTTACCTTCTTGATAACTTGCTAGTTTGGAAGAAATTACCACCGGATATGTTTCATCTTCTCCAAGGAATGAATACTTTAATTCTTCTGGTAAGGGTTTCAACTCTAATATGGGTGGTTCATCTTTGTTCTCATTTTTTGCCTCAAATTCTTTCTCTGATCCTAGTAACGAGTGATACCTGATAAAATCATCAAGATTAATTTCAATATTTTCTTGAACAGTATCAATTGAACAAATATCTAATTGGTCACAAGTACTTCCTTCTTGAATGTTTTCTTCCAGGAGAGTTTCAATAAAATTTTCATTTTCACTTTCATCTTCTTTGTCATGTGGTTGCTTACAAAGATTAAAAACACTAAACTCCAAGGTCATGTTACCAAATGACAATTTCATTATTCCATTCCTGCTATTTATTAGAGCATTAGAAGTTGCTAAAAATGGAGGACCCAAAATTACAGGAATTGCATTACAAGTTTTGATAGGTTGTGTATCTAAAACTATGAAATCGACAGGATATACAGAGTCATCAACTTGGACCAACACATCTTCTACCATACCTCTTGGCACTTTAACAGATCTATCGGCAAGTAAAAGTGTTACCGAAGTAGGTTTTAACTCGCCAAGATTGAGTTCTTGATAAACTGAATATGGAAATCAATTCACACGAGCTAAAAGATCAAGCAAGGCTTTTTTTAATCTTTTGTTCTCTAATAATACGTGAAATAGTAGGACAACCAGGGTCTTTGTATTTCAAAGTATCATTATTTTGAATGATTGCACTTACTTGTTCGGCTAAAAATGTTTTCTTTTTCAAATTCAATTTTCTTTTCATAGTGCACAAGTCTTTCAAAAATTTGACATATGATGGTACCTAATTTATTGCATCTAATAAAAAAATATTAACTTTTACTTGTTTAAAAATATCATATATATCAGAATTCAAATTTGATTTTTTTGTATTTTTCATTGCATGAGGGAATGGTGGTGACACCATCTGTTGAACCTCCTCTTCTCAAGTTTTGGGTTCCACTTCCTTACTCCTTGGAGTTGATTTATCATCATCTTCACAAGGTTCAAGAATGAATTTTTCCACGACCTTACCATTGCGAAGGGTAATAACAGATTTTACTTGATCCATCGGCTGAGTTCCAGAAGTTCCAATTTGTGAATGATGATCCTTGGGATTAGGCTGTGGTTGTGAAGGAAATGTACCTTTTTCATGACCATTAAGTGCAGATGCAAATTTAGCAAGAGTATCTTTCAAATCTGTCATGGTTTGAGCAGTTTGAGTATTGATAGACTCTTGCATTGCAATGCAAGAATTCAATGTATCTTCCAAATTTCTTTTAGGTGGAGGAACATAAGGTACATGATTTTGAAAATTTTGTTGATTTTGGAAATGTGGTTGTGAAAATTGCGCAGCATTATCATTCCTCCAACTAAAATTTGGATGATTTCGCCAACCTGGATTGTAACTTTGAGAAAATGGTTCAAAATTTGACTTTTTGAAATTGTTCAAAACATTGGCTTGTTCATAGAGACATTCTTTAAAAGAGGGCAAAGTGGGACAATCTTTTGTAGAATGATCACGTATATCACAGATGTGACACGCAATTTCTTGAACAGATTTTAATTTACCATTCTTTTTCAATTCAAGCGCCTCAACTTTTCTTGTCAAAGAGATAAATCTGGCTTGGAGATCATGTTCATCCTTGAGGGTGTACATACCTGCACCAGATGTGGGAGATTAAGTCTTGTTTGATGGTTCGATTGTACTTATAGTGTCTCAATTTTGAGTATTTTCAGCTAATGAATCGAGATACTCAATTGCTTCGTTTGGATCTTTATCTTCAAATGTTCAATTACACATAAATTCAGTCATTTGCCTATCTTTAGGTGTTATGCCTTCATAAAATTGAGAAACAACTCTCCAAGTTTTAGCTTTATCTTTTTTAAAAAAAGGAAAAAGATTAAGTTGAATGGTATTCATGCTACAATTTAGATCATTATATGTGTTGTACACTTCTTCAAATTCTCATAAATGCATGTATGGATTTTCAGAATTTAAGCCATGAAATTTGGGTAAAAGTTGGATAATACGAGGCTTAAAATTGAAATGAGATGCATCAGGGGAAAAAAACTAGACATGAAGGTGCAATAGTACGTGTAGGATTCGTGTGATCTCTAAGTGTTCTTTGTCTATCATGATCATGTTGAGATTGAGTTTCATCTTCGTTTTCTTGGATGGGTTCTTCCGCCATGTTTTGTGAAAATATATGGTTATTTCGAATGAGTCGATCACTAAGTGTACGTGACCAAATGCTCATGCAAATGTAAAAGAAGAAAAACACACAAAAGCAATAAAAATTCAAAAAAATAATAAATTATAAACAAAATTAAATAGACTTGAAATTAAATTATACTTCCCCGACAACGACGTCAAAAACTTGATGTGACTTTGATTGTTGCATTTCTAAGAGCAGGTTGTCCACAAGTAGTATAATTCGGTGAGTCCAAATATCGTATCCACTGGGAAGCTAAGGTAATTACAAGTCCACTACAATATCCTTTTTTTTTTGTTTTTTGTTTTTTTACTTTTAATTGTTTGAATCTTTAATTAGTATTTTTTAATTGTTCAAATTTTAATTTAAGTAGTTGAAATTAGAGGATCAACTCTCGGTATTTTAATAAGGTTAATATTAATGAACATTATTGAAATTCACTTAATAAAATGGTTCCAATATATTAAATAATCATATTTATATTATGTTATATATTATTATTTTATAAGTGTATAATATATACCAAAACTTATAAATATTGTCAAATATTTATTGTGCTATATATATATTTGTAAATACTAAATCAAGGTTCTCACTTTAAATGGTTGGTAAAACCAAACTAACATTTAAATGGTACCAAGAAATTAATAATATGATATATTCATATATAATAAATCAAGGCATCCACTTTTGTTGAAATATTTCATGTTCGCAATCTTGATTTTGATTTAAAAAAAACTTGTTATTTTGTCACTAATGATTTATCGAAGTACGCAGGATGCTGAAACTGATCAGACTTCAAACTGATCAGTTATCGAGTCAAAACTGAAGCTATCAAGACGCAAACTGAAAGTGCCAACTGATTGCCTAAACTGAATCAGTCCAACTGAAATATCAAAGACCAGCTCAACTGATTGTCCAGAAGACAGACAGTTCAGCAGAAGACCTTCAAAATCCCAGCCAGCTGATGAAGTGCTCAACTGATGAAGAGCTCAGCTGACCAGTTCAACTGAAAGAGTGAAATCACTTCAACTGACGAGTCAACTGATTTCACCAGCCCAACTGAAGACCAGTTCAGATGACCAGTTAGGAATCAGTTAGGAATCAATCAGTTGCAGATCATGACAAGCTTACCTAAGTGGATTCCAACTACGCACAACGATACAAAAGCAACTGTACGATCAAGATAAAATAATGGACGTTGCAGCAACAATTAAAGACAAAATGTTCCAGCATAGATGTTGGAAAATTCGAGACACAAATCTCAAGGAATGCATTCAAGCTGCAACAGATACAATTATTGAGTCTCACTGTACGATCAGTTTCCCGCTTATAAATAGAAGATCAGTGAATATCAACATATCCAGAATATAAGTGTGTGAAGAAAAAAAGCACGCTAAATTCATATCAGCTTACTAGAAGCATTCAAGCCCAGAGGGATTACTAAAAAGTTATATCATATTAGTTTAGAAGCCTATTTTCTCTCAGTGTGTGAGAGCACCTTCGTGTGGTATTCATTGTTCAGTTCTCACACACGCACACACAATCACTCACAAATACTGAGAGTTGAGCTTATCGAATAGCTGAGTGAGTCTTGCACAAAGACAATAAACTTGTGTATGTAGTCTTTGACACACAGACGGTAAACAAGTGTTGGCTGAAAGGTGCTGCCTTCAGTCTAGGCTAGGATCGAGTTCAGTTAAGGCATTAGAGTAAGTCCTAAGCTGAGTGGGTTTATACAAGGGTTTGTATAAATCAAAGTCTTCTAGCATGTTCTACCCGAGGAGGTAGAAGGGGTGACGTAGGAGCAGTTGAAATCTCCGAACATCCATAAACTTATCATGTGTTATTTAACTGTTTAACTATTGTTTTCAAAATGATTTGATCAGTTAGAGCATCCGTCAGTTCAGTTTTTAACATACCTGAACTGATATGCGCCAGAACTTATCTCATCTAATTTTCAGTTATTCAGTTGCACAGTATATAAAATATATCAGTTTTTCTTAATGAAGGATTACTTCGAATATTTTTCGCTTGATTTATAATAAAACTCGATTTAATTCATCGGTGTAAACATTCTTAGAACACGAGCTATTGCAGCTCATTGATTTATTGTGTTGAAAGCAGCTCAAAGGTGCTTTAAATGGTTGGTAAAACCAAACTAACATTTAAATGGTTCCAAGAATTTAGTGTAACATATAGCAACAATAAATCAAAACTCCCACTTATAAGTAGAGTATAAATAATACTTAAAGAAATAAATATAACATAGACAATAAATAATTATTAAATAATATAAAACATAGATTATTACCTTTTAATAACCTTATTATTATACCAAGAGTTTCACCTTTTCATCTCAACTTTGGGAAGTTAGCTACTCATTGTTCAAAGTGTAAAACTTTGAATATGAAATTAACATGCTAATTATAATTAATGAAGAAATAAAAGAAAAACAAAGAAAGAAATATTATGAATTCAAATGTTTGTACATAAAATGATGGATATCTCAATACATTACAATGCACACCTATTTATAGTCAAATTTGGGGAGACAACCATAAATAAAATATTACTTTTTTTACACATAAGTCTTCATTGGTGTTCCAAGAAATTATGTCATCATACACATCACTTTTGAAAATATTCCCATCCGATTTTGCTTTTCCACATAAAACAAAACATGTAGATAAGATAATTGAGTTGTTTGAATTGTGATATTTTTTTTACCATTTGACCAAGTAATTTGAGAGATATGATCAAAATGCTCTAGCATGGTAAAACTGCCTCTCCTTTGGTAATTTATTTGTTGCTTAATTTGATCCCAATTGTGAGAAGATTTTTATCTCATGCTTGCCACCAATATTGTAGATATTAAAATCAACTTTCTACAGGTCCATGAATCATCTTAATCACATTTGCAAAGCCAATGTTATTCTTGTTTTATTGAACATGTAAAAATAATAAAAACTTATAATTACACATTAACTTATATTTGATACAATTTATTATAAAACATATAATATTTAAACATTTAATAAAACAAAAACTATAAATTTATAATATAAAACATTTCATTAATGTACAATTTTTTTATGTTTATCAATTAAAATCAAGATGTGGTCTCGGAGCCTGCTGAAACTGCTGCTCAAAGAAGTGAGCCATGCCCTCCAGTGCACAAATAGCAGCATCCCCATTAGGAGTGGGGGTGCATTCCCTTGACGATCCTCAACATTCTCAGCTTGCCTATCGGTACTAGATGTGCGTCTAGGAGATATTATATCTGAACGTTTTCCAAATTCTAAACGTAACCAACATGTATTCAAAATTTTCCAATCATGCATCATATACTAACCCCTTTTTGAGCAACTTTAAGCACATATAACATTTATGCTCAAAGAGCTATTAAACATGTAACGTAATCGTATAATCCATGTAAACATACAGGTATCATTATAAAAATCATATAAAGCAATTAAAGTTACAGATTTGAGGCTTGACGGCCGAGCTTCCCGGCACTGACGGTGGCACAACTCTTTGCAGAAACATTGCTCTGATACCAACTGAAACATCCACTACTCGTTTTTTTTTAAAATATACTAGAAATTTGTTTTCTATTTACTCATTCGGCCGAATATATACATACATATTTTTAAAATAACTTTGCACCATTTAACAATAAACAACCAACTATATTTGAAAATTCAAAGGTAAGAATTCAAAATCTAAAATCGTCAATCGTTTACCAAACCTAAATTTAGCATATTTCAAAATAAAAATAACTCTAATATCCTCTCAAAAACCTCTCAAAAGCATCATAAAAGTCATAAAATCTTTAATGTAAACTTAAATCATAATCTTAATTTAAATTGCGGAAAACTAGCGCTGGTCTTCGTGTTACGTGCACCTTCAGTCCAGCAAGATCAACCATCAAGTCCCTCAACAACATCAACATCATGCTCACCTGCATCGATCACACCTAGTGAGTCTATTACAATGAAAATACTTTTACTTAAAATAACTTTTCATGAACATGCAAAAACCTAACATTTTTCCTTTCATCATATACATTTTTTCATCATATACGTATAAGTTTTCTTTTTTATTGAATTTGGATCGTTAATTGTGACTTTCGTTTCAGCTGAAGGTCGATGGATCCATCTACGTGTAACCACAGTACTGGGCGACGGGGACATCAGCGACACTCTCACCCGTCAACTGAGCCTTGGCTTTACATATCATCATAATCATCGTAATAGTCACAATCAATTCACCTCCTCCAACTTTTCGTATTTCCATCACTTATAAAAATTTACGCATATTCATATTTCATTTTCGTTTTGAAACCAAGCATGCAACACGTATTTTAGCGTTAACGTTTTATTATAAAATTTCATAAACACGTAACATCAACATATTAACATTAATTGCAACATTCGAGGCACTGCCAAGACGTCTAACATTTTTCAGGTGTAAAATGATCGTTTTACCCTTGAACTTAAAATTTCTCGATTTTGACTTTTTCTTATTTTTGTTGACTCTAGACCATCCCAAATAATTATTTAAGCTTAAATATAATTTTTAACATTTTTATTTAGCTTGAATTCGAGACTTCCGATTTAATTCCTAATTACTAATTCGTTAAGCGCTATAATCCTAAATTAATTCAAATTTTAATATTTTCTTCTCAAATTTTAAACATAGACTTTTTATTGCCTAAGTTACCCTTTTGAGCCATGAGCCACCTCCGTGGACCCACGGTTCAAGCACTAAGCCCTTAAACCAAGTTTTCGAACCCCACAAGTTCCCTTGAGCAATCTCTCGTTTTCTTCGAGCCACCTCGAGCCAGCCCCTGACCAGCCCACCTAAGAACCCTACTGGACCCACTGGACTCACCCTAACCCACGCTGCAACCCCCTGCACAATGCAAGAGCCGCGCGTCCCTTGCTTAAACCCTAGGACTCTTCACAACTCAGCTAGGACTCCTACCCTCGAGCCATCACCTAGCCCTCACCCTCTGGACCCTCATTGGACCCTGACCAACTCCTGCCCGCCAGCCTAAGCCAGCGCTGAAGCCCCTTTCGCACAGCTGCAGCCCGTGTTGCATGGGAAGAGTCCCATCTTGGTTGGGCTCTTCCCTAGCCGTGGCGCATGAGTCCTAGCCATGATAGGACTCTTCCTCACACCCAACCATGCCCAGCCCGAGCCCTGGTCCAGCCCTGGTTGAGCTGCAAGCTGTGGTTCCCCTTAGCCAAACCCTAGTACACCATAACATGAAATTTTTGTTCAAGTCCTATTCCAATCGTGTGCAGCCCTTAACCATGACTCATGTGACTTCTAACATGCTGGAAAATCGTCCTCTCAACTCACCCTAACATGGCAGCCTCGTCATGCAATAATAACATAAATTTTGTACCATAAAAATACATGTTATTGACATATCAAAGCTTAAAAACGAAAATAATCATAAGGTAAACATGTTTTCCATGCAAAAGTAATTCAAACACGTAATATTGTGTGATAGATGAGAAAAAAGAGATTTATGGTGTGCCTTTGCATGTATTACGCACGAAAAACAAGTTGAGATGCGAAGAACTTCGACGTATGAGACCTTAGGATGAATTCCCTTAAAAAACCGTGACTTCCCTTGAATAATCTCGTGTGGTGTGTTCAATAAAGCTGATGAGAGAGTCCTTGTGGTGTTGGAGTGGTGAGGGGCGTGGGGTTTTGAGGGTATAGAGTAGGGTTTTGGCTTATTTATTGAATAAATTATGTGTACAAGCTTAGGTCCATTAATATGGTATATTAGGCCCATTAGGCCTATTATTAAATATTTAAAATATTTCGTTTAGGAAAGTTCGTGAAAATATTAGCCGAGTTCTCGAAAAATTTATATTTTAGTCGAAAGTCGAACACTGGTTGAAAATACGACTCGACGTGTAAAAATACCTCAAAACCTCTTATTTTCGAAAATGTCAATTAAATTAGGCCATATATTAAACAATTAAAATTAATCATTTAATAAAATATTTTTCTTTTTATGGTCCCCGGTCTCCGTTCCTCGATCGCTTCTCGAATAACCTTATAAACATTGTTTTCATGCATTCGTGTAGAAAGTATATTTTATACATGCAAACATGCACATCATACTCAATTTATGCAATTAAAACTATTTAATTAGTCGTTTTCTATTTTCCCTAGATTTACATGTATTTAGGTTACGTTTTCGTATTTTGGACCTTACATGATATGATTGGGGATATCGTAAGAGAAAAGGTCTCAGAAAGAGCCCGTTTACGGGAGAATGCCCTAGAGGGAGTCCGACAATCGTATTTCCATATTTGGTCCCAGTGACGAATGTTGCTGATGCCTGCCCCCGTGTACAATGGTGAGCTAAGACTGATCAGTAGACCACATGGTGATACGATTATAACTAGTCACTTTCAAGAATCAAATTTCACCAAAAATGATAAATGATGATGTAAAACTTTACGATTTAATGATTTATGATTTATTTACGCTTACAAATTTATGCTAGCTTATTTTAAATAAAAGTATGATTTTAATGCATGAGCCTGTAATGTATTATTTGCTATGTATGGTTAGAACGTATTGAGTCATTAGACTCACTAGGTTTGTATGGTTGCAGGTGATGATGATTTTGAGGGAGGCGCTGACGCTTGAATGGATCAAGTCTGGCAGTACATTCCCGATGGACTTTATTTTCCGCACTTACTTAGTATTTAAAGTTTTTACGCAAAGATTTTGAGGATTATTTATTTAAAGATTTTATGCTTTATTTTGAAGTTTAGTTGTATTTTGAAGATTATTTATTTAAAGATTTTATGCTTTATTTTGAAGTTTAGTTGTTAGATTATTTTAAAATTGAAGTACGATTTTGTTGGTTGATGATTTATGGATTTTTATGCAATTGAGTTTTTAAATATTATTTTTATGTTGGAGGGTTTTGAGTATAGAAGAAAATATTTATCAAAAAAATCCTAGTATTTAAAAAGTTAAAAGTAAGGGACTTGTCAATAGTAGATGGAAGATCTGTCACAACCATATCAAAGTTTGAAACACCGTGTGCAATAATAGTCACGAAGGCTGGAATAACCAATTATGTGACTTAAAGGTAAGAAACAGCGGCAGTCGGAGATGCAAGAACTCGCGACAATTGGTGGAGTCGTGAGTAGGGGCGGACAGTGATGACTCGTGCTTGAAAATTGGGCAGCGAACTAGGTTGCATACCGGAGTGGAAGAACTATGATGTAGATGTAAGAAGCAGCGGTACAGGCACGACGAATGCGTGATGGTAGCATAAGAAGGATTCATGATTGGAACAAGTTTGGGTCTTGCAAATGTTTATGGATTTCATTGGGACAAATTCACAAACACCCTTAAGGCGCAATGGTGATCTAAGTGATTTATATATTAACATGGCTAACGTAAGAGCTGGCTATAGTGCAGGGAGTAGAGAGCGAGAGTGATTGGTTGTGAGTGAAGAGTGGAAACGACACAAGGATTAACAAGAAGGTTGAATGGAGAAGTTGTGGCTTTGGCCGATGAATGCTTGGAACTCTAGGAGAGATTGAGACTTGTATTGGAAATCTGAGCTGAAAATTTGGAGGAAATTTTGAGGCAGAAGGTGAGTGTGAAGTTCTTTCTCAATTTGAAATTTGATGGGCAGTGAATTTCTCTGACTCTTCTTCCCAAAGCAGTCCAACTTCGTAAATGCAATGTTTGACTCTATTGTTGCAAATGGGCGAAACGAGACAGTATATGACCTTATTTATAGGTATTTTGGTCCATCAGACAATTCTTGCGGACATTTGTTTGCACCAAAAATTAAATTGGGCCTAATTAATTGTACAACTCAACAATTTTGTTGAAATTAAATACTTTAATATTGAATATTTGAATGTTGAATATTTGAATGTTGAAAATTAGGTAAAATTAGGTGTTGAATATTGAAATTTGCGTGTGATGATGAAGGTAATGATGTAATTTATTTTTGGATTATTTGTAAATATTTTCTATAAATAGATCTCTCATTTGTGAAGAAAATCACAATTGAGTTGAGAGAAAAATATTATAAAGTGTATAGTGTGATAATTTTGAGAGTTTGCGATTTTTACTTTTTCACAACACGTTATCAGCACGAAGCTCTAAAAGTCCTCCATATTTTTCCAAGCTCCAAAACAGAAGAAAAAGGTAACAAAAGTAATAATATTTATTTTATTGTATATTTATTTATTGTGTATATATTTAATATATAATATAATGTTATTATAAATAATAAAAATAAATTTTTCAAAAACTTGTTATAAATCCTGGGAGGATGTTAAGACGACATCCCACACTCCCGGTAAGGGATACGACAAGTATAAAAGTCTATAAGGTTTTTAAACAAAATATCTTATGACACCTCATTATAATATTGTGATATGATATACATAATTATTTAAAACATTACTAATATTATATACACCATATTATTACCATAAAATTATACAAATACATATATTTATTTTCTTGTACACCAACGGTCATAAACGGTAACAAAACGGCTAGTTTTTGCTCTATAAATATGATCTCACAAACATATTCAATCACTTCAACTTTCTCTTCTTCTCTAAAATTATTCTTCATCAAATTTTTGAAGAAAAAAGAAGATGGCTTTCACAAAGTTATTTTTAATTATTTTAGTTATAATACTCACGAATCTTGTACTTATCGGAGAATATCCTCCTCGTGTGTTTTATTTATTTTTACGAATGCTTGTATTTGTTGTTTATCCATTACTTTGTATTGCAATATTCATTAACTAATAAAATGTATCGTAATTTTTTTTTAGTACCACCATGTCAAACTTGGCAAAGCTCGAATTCATTGCTCTTGATATTACGGGAAAAAAAAATTATATGCCATGGACTCTCGATGTAGAAATGCATCTTGAGTCATTAGGTCTAAATGAGACCATAAAAGAAAATGGCATATGCACATCACAAGAAAAGGCAAGAGCCATGATATTTTTGCGTCGATATCTCGACGAGAGATTAAAATGTGAATATCTGATTGAAAAAGATCTCATGGCTTTGTGGAAGGGATTCAAAGAAATATTCGAACATATAAGGGAAATTATACTTCCGACCGTCCGGGATGAATGGAATACGTTGAGATTCCAAGATTTTAAGAAAGTCAGTGATTACAACTCGACGATGTATCGAATAATCTCGCAACTGAAATTTTGTGGGCATGAAATTACTGAATTGGAAATGCTTGAAAAAACATTTTTCACTTTTCACGCATCGAATATAACTCTACAACTACAATATAGAGTGCGTGGATTTTCGAGATATTCTGAACTAATCGCCTGTCTCCTTGTGGCGGAAAAGAATAATGAGCTTTTAATGAGAAATCATCAGGCACGACCCACTGGTTCAACGGCATTTCCTGAAGTAAATGTCGTAAGCAAAAATGAATTTAAACTTGAAAACCAAAATCAAAGTTATAAACAAGATTTTGGTCGAGGACAAAATCGTGGACGTGGACGTGGACATGGAAGTGGTCGTGGTCGTGGACGCGGCCGTGGTTTTGAAAATAATCGAGATAGTTATTTCTATAAATCATCTCAAAAGAGCGTCCCAAAACATCCACCGAAAAGGCATCAAGAGAATATGAGTGTTAATGAGAATCACTCAAAAAGATTTGAAAGTTCTTGTTTCAGATGTGGTACTCCAGGACATTGGTCTCGTATTTGTCGAGCCCCTTAGCACCTTTGTAAACTTTATAAATAATCAATAAAGGGGAAAGAAAAGGATACCAACTTTACTGAACACAGTGAACCTTTGAGTGGTTCAAGTCATTTTGATGCTGGAGATTTTCTGATTGATTTCTCAGATAATAATCAATTTTCAGGTGGAATAAATATGTAAAATATTTTATTTTTTCATGCACTCGTATGATAATGTTTTATAGTGTGTTATATTGTATTGTATTTTATTGTCAGTAATTTTATTTCATTGCATATTTTTTGAAGTTCAAATATGGAAAATGCTATGAACCAAGCTGAAGTTTGCATACCTGATAGTGGTATAACGCACAGTATCTTCCGAGATAAAAGATATTTCTTGGAACTAAAACCAACAAAAAAATGGTGAATACAATATCAGGTCCTGTAGACTTGATTAAAGGATGTGGTAAAGCACGATTTTTGTTACCTAATGGTACAAAATTTTTGATCAATGATGCTTTGTATTCACCACAATCGAAAAGAAATTTGTTGAGTTTTAATGATATATATTCCCATGGGTATGATACTCAAACAATGAATGAAGGGAATGAGAAATATATGTGTCTTACCACATATAAATCAGGAAAGAAATATGTGATTGAAAAACTACCAATGCTCCCTACTGGATTGCATTATACACATATACGTCTCATTGAATCAAACATGGTAATTGATAATTCTTCAATATTAACCAATTGGCATGATCGATTAGGACATCCTGGTTCAACAATGATGCGAAGAATTATAGAAAATACACATGGTCATCCATTGAAAGACCAGAAGATCTTTCAGAATAATAAGTTTCAATGTAAAGCATGTTCTCTTGGAAAACTTATTATAAGACCATCACCAGCCAAAATCCAAACTGAATCACCAATGTTTCTTGAACGTATTCAGGGTGATATTTGTGGACCAATCCATCCACCATGTGGACCATTCAGATACTTTATGGTATTGATTGATGCCTCCAGCAGATGGTCACATGTATGTTTATTGTCAACTCGAAATGTTGCATTTGCAAGATTACTTGCTCAAATAATAAAATTGAGGAATCAATTTCCCGATTATACAATCAAGAAAATTAGACTTGATAATGCTGGTGAATTTACTTCCCAGACTTTCAATGATTATTGTATGTCTATGGGAATCATTGTTGAGCATCCTGTTGCTCATGTACATACACAGAATGGATTGGCTGAATCATTGATTAAACGTCTGCAAATGATTGCTAGAACAATGATTATGAAAACAAAGCTCCCTATTTCTATATGGGGACATGCAATTTTACATGCTGCTTCATTAATTCGCATCAGACCAAGTGCATATCATAAATACTCCCCATTGCAGCTTGCATTTGGTAAAGAACCAGACATTTCTCATTTGAGAATTTTTAGATGTATGGTGTATGTGCCTATTGCACCACCTCAACCAAAGAAAATGGGACCTCAAAGAAAGATTAAAATTTATATCGGTTATGATAGTCCATCAATCATTCGATATCTTGAACCTCAGACAGGCGACGTGTTCACAGCACGTTTTGCTGATTGTCATTTTAATGAGGAAATCTTCCCAATGTTAGGGGGAGACAAGAAACATACCAAAAAGGAAATTACATGGTATATGAATATAATGCTGCATGTGTTGCTCAAATGAAAGAATGATACATAAAAAGCGACAGAACTAAACATATTCCTCCTAAGTTCTTCACATTCATCAAGGAGCTTGAGAAGAATAAATGTATTGATGTTCGTCACATACAATCAAGTGAAAACTCATCAGATCTCTTCACAAAGGCACTTCCTACGACAATATTCAGAAAGCATATATATAATATTGGGATGCGCAATCTACGAAATCTGTGAAGAATTGTTCGTGTCAACATGAGGGGGAGTTTACGTGACTGCACTCTTTTTTCCTTACTATGGTTTTTATTCCAACGGGTTTTTCCTAGTAAGGTTTTTAACGAAGCAGTATAAAAACACGTAATGAAGACAATCATTATGATCATCATCACAAGGGGGAGTGTTAAAATTTAATATTTTAATATTGAATATTTGAATATTGAATGTTGAATATTTGAATGTTGAAAATTAGGTAAAATTAGGTGTTGAATATTGAAATTTGTGTGTGATGATGAAGGTAATGATGTAATTTATTTTTGGATTATTTGTAAAGATTTTCTATAAATAGATCTCTCATTTGTGAAGAAAATCACAATTGAGTTGAGAGAAAAATATTATAAAGTGTGTAGTGTGATAATTTTGAGAGTTTGAGATTTTTACTTTTTACCTTAAATTTTTACTTTTTCACAACAAATTTAAATTAATAGAGAAAAATAAAGAGGTCCATCAATGGATTTGGATAAATAAAAATGCGTACAAACAGGAAGAGATCATGGAGAGATAATAGACAAGATCGTCTAGTAGTGGAAAGAGTGGGAAAAGCGCACAGTGTTGTGACGAATAGGAGGGCATCGGCCAGAGAAAAAACACAGAGAATATCTTACACAAATTCTAGCAAATTCCTTGCATAATTTTCATAGCTTTAGTCAATCGTTTTCATAGTTTTCATTCCAGATTTCATTAGTTCAAGTCATTGTCTTTCATATTTCAACAATGTTCTTTGTTTTATGTTAATATTTCGTAAATTCCTACAGTTTATTGAAAATAAGAATCATGTTAGGAATTTATTTTTCAATTTCCAGTATTTTTTATTTAGTTTTCTTTGTTTATGACGTCATATTTGTTTAAATCATAATGGACGGTCAAATTTGATATCAACAATCGTTTTGGTTTTAAAAGTTAATTTTTATTATTTTTATACAAATTGATACATATTTATAGTAGTTTCTAGGTGCCCACATCACAAAAATTGTTTTTAGAAGTTAATTTTTACTTGTACACATCACAAAAATATTGTACAAACATCATTTAGTAAACAGTTTTTCTTGGCCATTCATTCATCAAATGAAAACGCCATGTCTTCTTTGCGATACTAAACAATAATTATATATCTTTTCTCGTTTTTTTTATTTCAATTTCAATATATATATATATATATATATATTACCTCGTTTTTTATTTCAATCTAAATTTAAAAAAAAATCTCTAATAATTTGGGAAAACAAATACTGCAAAATTAATGTCATGTTAATCTATGAATCAATCAAGGTAATGAAGCATCATTCCAATGATCAAGCAACTCCAGTTCATTTAGGCACCAAACTGGCTTTTCCACGATAGGATATCATAATAACTATTTGTTGTTTTAGTAAGACATTCAAATATTAATTTAACAAGAAAATAGGCAAACCTTCCGAGACCACTCATTGTTTCCAGGAACAAAATGGAACAATTCAAATATTCCACAAACGACCATATGAAACATCACTAGGAAAAAAAAAACTTCCCAGATCCAAACTACATAAATTGTTCTAACAATAAACTAAAAAGGGATTTCTGCGCACACCCACCAATCTTGTATACATCAGTTCTATCCTGATACGCCACTACGTCTCGCCTGGGGGAAATTTGGAATTACAATGCCACAAACAGATTCTTGAAAAACTGTAGTTCTACTGTAGAATCTAAATACTCTACAACCAGAAGCATATAGTTTCTTCGGTAACAAAGTCAGTGTGCCTCCCACGGCAACACACCACTTCGCACGAGAAAGTTAAATTTTCTGAAAAAAAATCGAGGGAAAATTACACATGGGATTTCATTGAAAGAATAACTGTAGACTCCAGGGGCTGAAAGCTTAATTTCAGAGTTCAAAATCCACAAAAATAGCTTAATAAGTCCTGCCAGCACCTTACGAGCCCACCATCTCATCTTGTATCTCATTGGGTGCTATCAGCCCTGGAATTGATAGCATTCTTTGTCGGTCCCTTTCTTTCTGTGCATCAGCTTCCTCGGCATAAAGATCCTTGTTGTCCTGTATTATAAAGATAGGATGGAGTACAGGGTTATAAAACTGAAGTGAGGTTGGGAGGGATGAACGTTCAAAGTTAAGTATATCACGAACATCACTTTCAAACTTTTTCACACCAACAGTCACCCGTCTTCATCAAAAGGACACCATTGTTTTAAGCATTTTAAATTTTAGATCACCGTTTTTGGACATGGGACAATGCATAAACTGGAGTAGCTGACAGACAAGATTTCATTAAAAACCTGAACGCCCGAGATATCTAAATCTGTAATATTATAATCCAATGCCACCTCATAAAACAAACTGAAGTACTCAGAAATGAATCGGAATTGTTAACATTCTCTCAATTTCAGACAATCTAAAAGATCCAACAGAAACTCTAGGGAAAAATAGAAATTTGATGTAAACAGAAAAATAAGACCTAAGCAGACTCGAGCAAATCAAGATGTGGATATTGCATGAATCACCATAACCAACACTTTACCTGAGCTGAAAATTCCTTCGACTGCACAAGGAAGTCTCTTATGTGGTTCTTGAACGACGAAAGATCAGCTCTCGACTCAAAAAGACCATTTACAAATTGGGTTACCTGATAAGACCAAAAAAAAGTAGATTTTACAGGTGAAACAATAAATATGTTCACAAACTTGCCCACAGGTTTCTCCAGTACCTCAATTGCTGTCATGTTAGGGAAGGATGAACTCAAAAGTTTAATTGTGTATTCACGAACGAACATGCCATTATTAGGATAAGAATAAGGAGCAGTTGCAACATCCCACAAAGGCTCAGTCAAGACACCAGATTCAACCTATATTGACAAAAATATTAGGGAAGCCCAAGTGATTAAAAATATAAAGATAGAATACAAAGGCAGTCAGGGCAAACAGATCGCCAAGCAACAGCCAGCATCCTTATCGGGGAAAGAAAAAAGAAAGAAACAAGGAAAGGGAACAATAGAAAACAGAGTAAGATTACCAGGCTAAACAGGTGCTGCAGCACCAGCACATGCAATTTAAAACCAGGCTTGTGGAAGGTGTCAGTCAAAACAGCAAAGATTTCTTGCTCTATTGTCAAAAGATAAGTCCTATAGAACTGATTACAAAACTCAGAAACCTGCCAATTAATGAAAGGGAGCATAAGGCCTAGCCCAGAATGAATTGTGTGACGCACAGAAAAAACAAACCAAAAAACACCTGAAAGTTTTTCAGCATCTCCAATAATAGGTTGAGTCCAGTTTCAGCAATATTTCGTTCAGTATGCCGGAAGGCCCAAATGATGGAATCCATGATAAGTTTTAGTTGCTAAACAAAAACAGAAAACATCGTAATGTCGTATTCATTAAAAGATAGATATAAAAAGTCCAATTTATTTAAAATAAGATTGTTTAAAGCCCTGAATATTTGGAACAGCATCATATGTCATAGATTTTCATCAAGAAAGTGATTGGGAATATTATGTATGACAACGTACCTCACTGGACAAGTGCATCAAAGCAAGAAAACAATGCGTAGCAATTGCCCGAAGTAACGAAAAAAACTTTAGTCTATGCTCAGGATAGTCTTCAAAATTCTTTGTAATCATCTGTCATGTAACCAATGAAGTCAAGCACACGAGATGATATGGTAGTTCCCATAGAAGAATCCAGTAAAGACAGCTACTTAGAGTAGAATAAAAGTTCAAATTTTGAACATAGAAAAGTCGCGACACACACTTACCACAAACCATTCTCTGATCTATGAAAACAAATGAAAGAGAAATGTGAAAGGAAATTTCCGGAGCAAGCTGACATAGGCAAAGTTAGGTCTATGAAACATTGAATCTTTACATTGGCTTAGGGAGGAGCAATACTACACTTATTGAATTACAAAGAGAGGCGGAGATCATTTCAGGATGACTTGAATCCAGTTTCGATCACAAAATAACAATATGCATGGCAATATTAGCTTGTACATACACTTGCCCTTTCCCACGTCTATTTCATGTGCATCTATATTTCTGAAGGGAGATGTGAAATAATATATACCTAAACTAAAGTTTTGCAAACGGGTGCTTTTTTTTTTAACCGAGACACGGTAATTTAAATTAATTAGCAAAAAGTATTTCGTCAACCTCTAGAGTACACTGGAAAACAGCTTCAAATATGCGAGGAACATCCTCAATCATTGCCCCTTTGTACCTAAACAAAGTAAGAAACAATGAGAAAAGAGCAGCAGGCCCAGAAAATAAAACGAAAAACATCACAATTTTTCTTTTTTTAAAGCATACTTATTTATTATCGTGGCAAAGAGAGAAAGCACTTCCGACTCTCTTGCATCAGGTAAATTCCGGGCATAGTCACCAAGCACGGGGTCCATCATTGGAGGAACAAACTGTTTACCAATATGAGGTTGCTCTTCAGCTTTGTCAAGAAATGTTTCAATGAGCTTTAATGTTTCCCTCTTGACTGAGCTGTTAAAATACAAGTGGTCAACATGAATATCAAAAGCCAACAAAGATTCAAAATGGACCTCACCGTAGAAGTTTTACAAAGGATGTCCTGGAAGCATATGGCCCTCCTTGTTGGATGCTGGTAGATATAAGTTCACTGTACATTCTGCAGCACACAAACAAAATCTTAATAAGAAAAGAGTTGTCGCGGCGGACATCCTTGTACAAAATGTTTAAATAGAGATTCCAACAAATCTAGACAGACCTGTACACATTGAGCATGTCCAAAAAGATTAGAGAAATCTGTGACATGAAATATGTTCCAAGAGAGCTGGCAGCACTAGTATTTGTCTGGGGAAAAAATAGCACGCATCAGAGTACATATGTAACAATAAATTTAGAAGAATCGAAATGAGTAGTATTTAGTAACACAAATAATTCAAGACACCACATTGATGAATGAGCTGTTCTCTCTTTTAAGAGAAATCATGTGTGCCCTCTACCATCTAAGAATAAGATGTGGTATAGCCAGCATCTTCATTCACCGTCAGACATTGTAGATACGAGAATGCACAGAGGATCAACGTTAAAACAGTTATAATACATGAATAACTCCATGCTTACTCTGAAAGAAACATACCTGCAATATGTTAAGCACTGCCCGTATCACATCTTGATCTTTCAGGAAATCCACGCTCTGACGAGCCTGCCCTATAATTTCACCCCATTTCTGCAAAATACAATGCATTAGCAACAGGTCAAGCTCTACAGGAGCTCCGGTTAATAATAGTATAAGTAATGATCACGAAAAGGAAAGAAGGTGGAGAAGGTAATGATTACAAAATGGAAGTAAGAAGGCAGAGACCTTTAACAGGGATTTATTCTACAAACAGGTGAACACGCAGGAAGTTACCTGATTAGGAAGCTCCATCAATCGCTGTAAATATTCGTCCCTCTTATGAGGATCCGATTCTGCTTGAATCATATGACCCACCTACAGTGGCAAGGAAACGACACTTAAAACTTAAAACTAATGCATAGTCTTAAATCAATAATATCGCAGTTCTCCTTTCCTTAAATTAAAATGTGGCAAATAAAAAGGTTTTACAGATTCATAAAAGGAATGGATCTGATGAGGCTCAAGATCTGCAATAGTCGTTGGAAGCGTGGTTAATAGTTCTGAAACAAATGGTTCATTTTCTCCAACCTGGAATAAAGAAATGGCATGCAAGGTTATAAGATTGTTGGCTACCAAAGATATTGTTTGTCTAATCCTATCATCAGCAAAAGTGATCGATAGAAGCCCGACCTGTACAATAACAAATTTTCGTTTGCATTTCTGCACGATTTTCAAGAATGTATCACACGCCATGTCCTACACACAAGTAGACAGGAACACAATAAAAAACCTGAAGAATTAATAAAGGAGCATGTCGGCGTAAGTCCAAAGCTAAAATGCAGGACGTAGAAGGAAAACCAAAGTAGGAAAAACAGAAGTACCCTACCCTACCAGCGGCTACCATATGCGCATTATTATTTGATATAATTTTTAAATGAGCAAAGATCAGATTAAACCTGAACTCCAGGATGGGTTTCGTGCATGAATTCAAACAACTTGTTCACAACAGTTTTCAAGAACTTCCAGTGAGCCCTCAAAAATCTCGGGTACTGCCCAACCACATACCTGCATCCACCAAAGTGAATCAAAAAGGATATGTTTCAAAACAAATTAGATTAGCAATGTCTCTTAAGTCGCCTACAATTTATATAGTGAACCATAGATAGCTCATCAATCAGAACTAGTTCTCATGCAGCCCCATAACCGACAATTGTCAATATCTAAGAAAGAGATAAAAATAATATTTCCATAATCTTTACATTATATTACTGGCAATGACTGCTTTATTGTCCTTTCCTTTGGTAATTTCACAAAGGTTCAACAAATCACGAATGACCATCACCAGAAACCTGTTTTCCTGTCAAAAGTAAAAAAGTCGCACAAATCCTTTCAAAATTAAAGCATAAAACTAGAATCACACTAAAGCAATCATGTTCTCAACCATGATTACACGATGAATAAAAATGAATCTTATCACCTAATTCCTTATGCTAAATTGCTATCAATGAATGGCCGCATGTACAAGGATAAATTGTTTACAACAGTGGAAAGGTTCAGACCTTTCATAATATTACTAGCAATCACATCCTAAGACAAGAAATAAATATATAAAGGAACTAAGATGACAAATATTATGTAGTACGTAAAAAACAAGAATAACATGCATATAAAATTTCCCCTGAAAATTAAAAAAATAAAAAAAATTCCCTACCTGCTCCTCCACCATTGAACCAGAGATAGATCCAATTGCCCAACATAATGTATTGAGGTTGTTCCAGGTCCAATCCTCTCCACTCAGTTGTTTACTTAATTTCTTCAGCATCTGTATTTATACAGAGAAATTAGATCCAGAAAATAAGCTTCGTCGAAGTCGAAAGCACATAAAATCAAATACAAAGGCCTTCAGCATCTGGAAACATAACCAGAAGTAGGTGACTTATCCAAAAACTAGGGAGTAGGAAGTTAAGTTGCTTCGGAGAGAACGAAAATAATAACATAATTATACTACAAATTAAAATTATTGGTCGTACTCAAACACAGAATAACAAGAAATGAGAGCACCACATCAAGCCTTCAGCCAAACTGATAGTGACAACAGCACCAGAGTCCAAGCAGACAATCATGACTACCTAAATGTTGGTGTTTCTATTTTAAAAATGGCTGCGGGTTAAGTTAGGGAACCAAAAACTCACATTGGAATCAAACCATCATCTAAAAGAGAGCCACGAGGTGTAAATTGACAAATCCAGTAGCGAGCATTTATTCCTTTATTAGATATTTCAACATCTTTTTTCCAGACATGATATAAGCTATACATTATTCTTGGACTCAGATGTGGCAATAAGAAATCAGTACCCAATAGCAATTCCTAAATACTAGAAAAATATATCAAATAACAAAACTCACACATAGAATTCACATGATCTGTCACGGAACATTCAGAAAAGCATGATAATCGTTAGTCTCGGACTCTGGTCTCTGAATGACTTTAGTTTATTCCAAACATTATGGGGGAGAAGGGAATAAGTCATGTCTAAACTTAAAGGGCATCTCATAGTCACAACGGTATCTCAACTTTAATTGTGTTTCATAACCTGATTGAATTTTACAGCAGCACAAACATTTGACCATATTAAATAGGGGACAGACATCTCCTTTCCACAAGCTCACATAGATGCAGAAATGAATACCTGCTTTTCTGTGTCTTCGTGATCAAGATGAGCCAAGTAGATCAGAGTTTCCCTCATAATCTGCAAGTTTTTAGACAAGCGTGTCAACATGAAGTAGTATACGATGCACAAGATTCAAATTGAAAAACAAGGAAACATGGAGTGCTTTAGGAACTTAAGCTTTTAAGATTAAGGACCTTGTACTGCACAAGCACATCATTGTCTTTCATGGTTTCACGAACTATATTTCCATTTTCATCCTCAACTATAAGCACCTCTTCCGGCTTTGCCATGCGGCAGATCATCAGCAGTCTCAACTTTGACATTGGTCCGGCGTACAGCTGTCGTCGCTGCATGAGTTGCGAACCAAGTCCATCGACCATACCGGGAAGAGGAAGAATTGGAGTCTAGTTATTCAATACAAAAATCAGGCAGCTATTGTATACATCTATATAAAGTTAAAGTTGGTATAAGGAAAAAGTCACGTTTAATAAAAATACAGGAAATGCTAAAAAATCTATCATTTAATTGCGTCTCTTTATCTAAAGACAAGTAAGATTTTTAAATTTTATCCATTATACATCCATTCTCAGGACCATTAAATTCTTGTTTTCAAAATAATATTACCATCAAAAGGGCAAAGAACATAACCAACAATAGACCAGAAATATTTAGCCTCTGAAAGTTTAAATGGATATGATACTGATGCACAAGTTTTAGCAAATTTGCCTACTTGCAAAAATTAAAATAAAATCAAAGTGCAATACAACATTAGGATCAAGTCAGACAGTGTCGCTATTATACGGTTAGATTCTTTTTAAAAAAACTGATGCTGGGAAGGCAATTATATCAAAGATAAATGGGACTGCTGACTTCATTATATATAAGATATAGCAAATTTATGTCTAAGGCTAACAAGAAACAAAATTAAATTGGAATAATCAAAGATAAATGGGGCTGCTGACTTCATTCTATACAAGATATAGCAAATTTATGTCTAAGGCTAACAAGAAACAAAATTAAATTGGAATAAGTCATCTATTTTATTAAAGACGAGGATCTATTTAAGTGGGCAACACAAAGAATGAACGATACTCAGGTCTACCCACAGCTCACAAAAATAATTCCAACTCAGTATGTTATCCACAATGCACCATGAAACTTCAGACCTAACTCCAAGATGGATTTCACATTTTCACCATCCATGAAATGCATGCAACAAGAACCGAGGAATATCGTCAAATGTATAAAGACACATATCCCAGTAAGTTTCCCTTTTGGGTTTTCAACCAACCAACTGCAAGAAAAAGTAACCTTAAAATAATCAGCCTTAACAAGGCATAACTTTACACAGATTCCCATATTTTTTAGGTCAGAATCTAATTCGAGAAACATCTATTCTATATCTCTACTATATCAAGAGAACATAATTCACATAAATATTGCCAAGGTGCAAAGAAAGCAGCTAGATTCTATGGTTTAAACTATCAGAACACAGAGTAGGTAAAACATCATTGCACCTGTAGTCCCATCATGTTTGCAGTCACTGCGGGATTATCTAGATTATGATGAGCTTCAAACAGCTCCAAAATTAAGGAGTTCCAATAGTCCAAACAAACCTGCAAGCCAATAAACCTCAAAAACTACCTTGGTGGCTGCTAGGGTAGTGACAGCTTTAATGCCAAGTATCATATCCTATTGACTGTTTCTAGACAGATCAAGATCAAAACTAGGAGCTCCTGGTAGTGTTGGAGCACACAATAAATCAATAATGGATATAAAGAAATTGACGATGGAACACGTCTACCTTAAAAACTTCAGTATCATCCACATATGAGATATTGATTAGATACTCGAGGCCAATTAGCAGCACATTTATGTTCTCTTGCGATGATTCTAAAACTCGAATATGAGACTGCATCAGAGGAAAAAAGGATAGCCAGAGGAGAGTTATTTCAGTGAAGGAAACCAATGGCCACAATCAACGTTCCAACACTTTTAGCCACAGAATTATTCAAGTGGGGTTTATAGTTTGGAACAATGCACAAGCATGGGAGGTCTTACCTGGAAAATGAAAGAACTAAAGATGAAAAAAACAACTGTCCACGTATGACTAACTACTAAGCATGATATTCAGTAACATACTCTAGGGTAAAATCTCAACAAAGAGAACTTCCTACATCAACTCATTAATATGTCAATCGCTAATTAGTCCAACTGATGCAACAACCGTTTTAAAACAACCTCATATACGTAATAATACATATAGAAGCCACTACTGAGATCAAGATTCCACCTGTACAAAAAAATTATACCTGAAAAAGGAGAGAAATCAGTTTTAAGCTTTAAATTAAAATTAAAAATATCAAAATATAGTTGCAACTTCCACATGATGTCATCAACAAAACAATCGTAGCCAACCGATTGTCAAAAGGTTTTTATTGCCTTCTAGTTCCTTGTAAGAGATGACAAAGGGAGTTACCTTGTAAAATGATGTGAAAAACAAAGCCAAATTTTGAATGAAGGCCTGGGAGCAAAAAAAGTAGTAGCAGAATATCAGCATTGACAAACAAAGAACAAACTACAAACTTCGACGTTTGATATCATTCAAAAAAATACCTGCTCCTCAGTGTTTCCATTCGCATAAGCCTCTAAAAAGTTTGTACTTGTTGGGAGGATGTTCTGCAAGGAAACAAAGATTGTTTCAGAGACTCATCCAAGAATCCCACACTGTCCCTAAAATTTAGTGAAATGAACATCGCAATATTGCATAAATTTCAGAAATACCTGCAGTTGCACCAAGAATATTGTATACATTTTGACATACTGCATGTTGTAAAAATCCCCAAAACTCAGAGCAGCAACCTGCAAAACCCAGTTCATGCCAGCCAATAATTATTACTGGGAAAGAGCATAATTAGCATTCCAAAGGTGACAGCACGATATACCTCCGTCAAACACTGAAGCGTTAGATTGCGATACACAGGCACGGGAAAAAACTTAAGAAGTGTTTCAAGCTGCCAAGCAAAAGCACAGGGGCAACAAATACAATTTAGCACAAACAAATCAACAAAAGACTTTAACAAAAAAAAATCAACAAAAGATTCTGCAAATCAGAAGGTCACAGCTCCCCCCCAATCTAAGAAGAAACCACATGAAAGGAAAGAACGCACACCAGTGGAGACTCAAATATGTAACCCAGTGGAATCCACGAAAGAAACGCATGCAATGTAGCTAGGGTAGCCCTGATAAGTTCGGCCCTTTGAGATGCTGACAATACGTACAGGCATAACTCGTGAATGAGCTGGAACTCACTGTAAACAAATAAAACTACTCAACATTAGGAGAAAAGAAACAGAATGATTTAAAATAAAACCAGTTACACAAAAAAAACATAGCAAATAAGTACAATGCACATCAGAACAATAAAACTAAAATGAACGCATTCAATATAAGCATCGAAGGATGGATAAATATGAACAAGTGATTGCTCATAACAGAAATCCATGCAATTACAGAAATCCATGAACAAGTGATTGCTCATAACAGAAATCCATGCAATTACAAATATAAAGAATTGAACTAACCTGCAATGAAAATCTAATCGACAACGTTATAACTATTGAAGTAATCCATAACTAGACCAAGAATCAAATGGCTACCTGTTCAATGATTGTTTTAACTCTTTAATCTTTTGCTGAGTCATTTCACCCCTTGAGAAGTCGAAGACCTCTTCACTTAGAAGCTGTCAGAAAATCTTTTCGTCAACTAAATTTAGTCCATAAATAAATACAAACAAAGTTGTGAATTACTGACTTTTAGAATGGCCATGCAATTCTCGCAAATGGTCTCACTAGTTTTTGCTGCTGAAACCAAGTCAGGAATGAAGCTTCGCCAACGGGCTGGCCACTCATGCTTCAAAATCTGAAAAACCATACCACAATAATTACCAAGTTAACGCATAGAGAATTCTAATCGGAAGATTCCCTAGTTGAACGAGGAAATCCATTCAAAGAAACTCTGAATATTACAGAGGAAATCATATTAAGAATACAACGTAAATACCTGCACTAATATAATGTTGAGTTTGTTAACATATAACCTCTCTCGCCGAAAGGAGATCTCATCGCTTGAAAGCTACAAAACACATTGCTTGGTGAAACTCTAAGCATACAAAACCTCATTACTTAAACATAACATGAAAGACAATCATAAAACTTGTTCCAGAAAGAATTGATCATAATCACCTTCACAATAACTTCAGAAATATAGTTTTTCATGCCATCTCGTTGTTCGGCGGGTAAAGCATTCCATCTGTACTTGATAACACCTTCTAGAACCTGTTCAAGAATCAGTTCACTTATCAGTATCACCAAGCAACGTATATAAAAAAAACAAAAGAAAAGAATTAGAAATAAGCAGAGAGAAGTTAGTGTTAAAGGCAGAAATCTTACTATGATACATATTAGACTTCATTACTATCCATGGCATAGTTAATCACAGACCTGTAAGGCAAAAAACTTGGTGTTCAAGTTCTGAGTACTGGATAAAATGTGAACCACTTGAAGCCACATTTCTGGATTATTTTGCAAGTCTCGCAAAATATGATCTGCGGCAGTCCTCTGCGTCATAAAAAGGGAAAATCAATAGTTGTTATTCACATCAAATGCAAAAATGGAAACTTCCAATGGCCATTCTATGCACTTTATATTTTCAACGTAAATTTCTCTACCGTATTCTCAATAAAGCAGCAATAATATGCTGGATATGGGAATCAAATAACTACCAATGCCAACCAAGAGAAACCACAAGAAAAGATAAAACTAATTGCCAAATTTACAATGCAGATCTGTGAACAGGAATAAATGTTTGAAATTAAATAAACAGAAACTTTTACACGATATATTCAGTTTGAGTGATGCATGGAGAGGTGTGAATAATCAAGTGAAAAACCCTTCTTACAAGGAGTAAAATTTTTAAGAATCGATCAATATTCATCCTCAAGAACATTAATACATGTTCCCTTCTTCATCTTTCATACATTTGTAATATATTGTTTATAAATTTTAAATCAAAATTTTTAAAAAGATAGACCAAAATAATATCTACACGTTCGCCTGCCAGATCCATTAGCCGTTCCTACAACATTAAATATTATTTAAGATACTTTTCTACTTTTTATTCAATCAAACTGACCAGGCAGTTTCGATTCGTTCGTTCGTTCATTCTGATATGGTTGCAAAAAATGGATATTAAATTTATTATTTTACGGTTAAACAATTGATGTTGGTAGAAATTATGCATGAGTTATTGCACATTCCTCCACTAGTTTAAGAATAGAAGTAGGTTATGTAATACTTTTGAATTTAACACAAAATGAAGGTTAAGGCTTTAAGCTGAGTTCGATTGAAGCCAATTGAAAAGAAAAACAAAGATTTACTGATTATTCAGATTAGATTGTCCCTATTTATAACGACATTGGATGTTAAAATTATTATATGATTTAAGGAATTAATAATAGTGATGTCATTAATTACAACATTTATCGTGAACCGAGAGTTTGTTAGGTCGAAGTAAATTGAAATGAGCTCGAGACACACTATACCTTTTTCTCTGTCATGGGCTCCTGGCCAAGACATGTTAATAAATTCAAGGGAGTTTCGATATAACCGAGGCGACTACAAGAGACAGTACAATATAACAAAGCAGATTAGAAAGACAAAATACACAGACTTGTTGCAAGAAATTAGATTGTTCGCCGTTCCAAGCAAGGAATTTTTTCTCTATAAGTTACGAACAAACCCTTTGCGACAATCAATTGCATAACTCCATGTATCCACACAGAAAGCAAAGCAGCAAAATTAACAGTATCCATGCTAAAAAGTTAAAAAAATAAGTAAAGGTATTCATAACATGCACAAAAATCATCAAAGAAAACGTAATCTCCAACAACCAGACACATAGTTCACACGCATGGTAGGAGAGCCATAATTTGGAGTTATCAGAAGGTTCAATGTTCCGTAAGTTCAGAATGAATTCACTATTGCCCTCGGAAAATAATACGAAACATAATTGCCTACTTATAGGTGATCGCTGTAAATGACTCTACATCAAATCATCGCCAGTGTAAAGAAGCTCCTAATAAATTACACAAATGCTGAAAGGGCCTCTTAAGTATATAATCACTCCCAAAAACGGACCAGACAAGTCACATTGTTCCACACCTCACATTTTCACTTTTATTCTAAAGGACAATTAGGGAATTGGAATAAATAACACAATGAGCCAGAATCCTTGATAGATGCAGACAAAATGTTATAAAGACCTGAATAGATGCGAGAAACATTTGTCCCTTATGATAAACATGGAATGAGAAAGCTTACCGTTTATTCACAATGTTGAGTATTCACTTTCTAGATCATTAGCTTAAATCATGGACAAATATTCACCGAGTAAATTCATTCTAATTCCAAACAGGACTTGAACTACTCACGCAACACTCCATGGTTTGGAGATGTTGGGCAGTTACTTTATTCTTAAATTTGAAGGGGGGGAAATCACAGCCCCAACAGTTACTGGCATTCATCAACAACCAAATTCACGATATTCAAAAGGAAAATTTTTAGTCAGGGTTCAAAGTTTTTTTTTTTGATAGGAAACAATATTTTATTATAATGATATTAAGGTTTACAACAGCGGATAAGCAATCCACAAATTTAAGAAATATTACAAGATTACACCGCCATTATCACGACCAAAGTTGGATAGGTTCACTTGGGTAAAAAAGTACAAAGGTGATGAAGAAAATGCAGTGCAACATTTATATGATTTAAAATTTTGATTGTTTCCTGTTGTAGTTAGTAGTTCATCTCAAGTTTCTCTACATCTATTTCACGAGCTCATTGTGAAATGAGAAATTTAACTTGATATGCAGTTATTAGTTAGTCCTGACCAACTATCCAACAGCATTCGATGATTTCTGGACTTTGTATGATTAGAGGAAGAATGTCATTTTAGGTACTCTTATTGATTCTTCCGTGGAGGGGTTTCTAGAATGGTATGTCTAATGAATCTTGAGTATAAAAATGTGTCCTAGAAAATTGTTACCTTTTCAACTTTTCTTCTTTTTCCTATTAATGTTAGATTCAATTCGATTAATGATCACCGCTTCAGTCTATTTGGACTTGAGTCACTATGCAAACCAGCATCACTCATGGATAATAAATCAATGGGATGAAACACTCAAGAAACAGGGAATGCGATAAAAAAACACGAGGGAATTTACGTGGTTCAGCTTTCTTTTGAGACCTACATCCACTGGAGGAACAATCACAATGATTTTATTGATCAAAGAGCTTGCAATACAAGCTTGAACAAGAAATGAGAGTACAATCAAGATTCTTTCACTCAATCTCACTTGTCTCTCTTTACTCCCTTGCACTTTTCCGCTAGTTATTCTAGGATTTTCTTGTTAGTGAACTGAGAAGTGGTATTGCCCTTTTATATGTTCAACGGTGATACCGGTAGCCTCTTGCCTCATTCTCCCTTCTAGCTTGTTGAATAGAGCAGTGGTTAGTTTAATTAACCACCTTCCTGTTATGGCCACTAACAGAAAGAGTAAGTTTGCTTCTATACTCACCTGGAAAGCCAACATTGAGAGACATTTGTATTAAGCAATTATTATTATTACTAATTAGTTTCATACTTACCACTGTTATTTTTGTCCATGCTTTTTATGTCAGGTTCTCTTGTAATTTTGTTTTTAGATGAAAATTCTTCAGTCTAGATTATTTTCTCATTTACTGCTAAAGTATATGTCCTCAATTTATTTTGTTGTTTGTCATAGGTGGACTTGGATGCATCTGCAATATCACATATGAATCTGCATGCAGGTTTTTCATACATATTCTAGCATTTAGGTTTTCCTTTGTATATTCACTTATCTATTGTTTATTATTTATATGTTCACAAATCCTTTTTATCCATATTGCATAACTATGCTGTGATGATCCAGGATGTTTGGACCGAGGGAGTGCACCTAAGTCCAACTCAAAGAATAATAGTAATTTATCACAAATAACTCTAAAAATCTATAGAAAAAAATTTATCTGCAGGTACATGTTACAATTTACGATGTGTACAAGAATATTAAAATTATAAATGGAATTAGAAATTTGGTACCTTGTCAATATTTTGTTCAAAAACTTTTGATAGATTCAATGTGTTAGCCCAAGCCTCACTACATGCAATCTTTTGTACAACTCGCAGTAAATTTAGTGCCAATCTTTTAAATTTTTTAAAAGATCTAAATCATTGTCAATATTTTGGCCAAAACTTTCGATAGATTCAATGTGTTAGCCCAAGACTCACTACATGCAATCTTTTGTACAACTCGCAGTAAATTTAGTGCCAATCTTTTAAATTTTTTAAAACATCTAAATCAAAACTTTTAATGCTTCCTAATCATTAGAGAATTTTATTCAAAAAGTGAAAGAAATTCTAAAATTAATTAAAACAGTGACAGAATTATTGATGAATTAAGTTACTTTTACTTTTCAAGGTTTTAAAAAAATTAAGAATGGCATGCTCACAATAAATATCAACCAATGGTGTAGCATTGACTCTTGTTGTCCGTGTAAAAATGAATTTGAAACAAACTCTAGCATATCTTATAGCCATTAGATGGGTGCAGTAATGAAAATAGAGAAACTTTTATTCCACTGAACTCCATAGAGAAAGTAGATTAAGTTGTTGATAGAGTGAGTCAGTTAGAATTAAAGGTAGATTAAATCAGGAGATAAGCAATAAAACTTATTGCGGAATAGATGAACTTGACATCCTAAAGGATACTGTGAGCAGACTGTGTCATCCTGTGACCAGGTACTATAGGATTTTGTAGTTTCTGGCGTTGATTATTTGAAACAGGCATTTAACTTAGTTCATAGCTCCAAGATAAGATTTCAGTAGTAATGAACTTTTGTGGCGATATGTGAGGGTAAGCAAGGGAAAATTTAGATTGTAAAGTGGGTTATCGGTCGAGGCTGCAGCTTGGCGAAATACTTCCAATTTTGAAGTCTATGTGCCTTTGTGAATCTTATATTTTTCCGGTAATCTTTAATATGTTTTAGGATATTGCTGATTATTTTATTGGTTTTTACTTTTGGACTAGGGTACTTGTTGATCTTGCCATTCCATGTGTGAAGCCAGGTCTGCGAGTATTTGAGGGATGCACAGTCGGTTTTCATCCACGGTCATGGGAAATTGTAAGCTCTGTTATAAATTCTAGATTGTTATGTAGTACATCAAATGGTGGATCAGTCATATATGTTGTTTTAAGATTATGTCTGATCTCTTAAATAATTGTAGGTTTACAATGGCATGACTCAGTTAGGATATGAAAAGGCTTACAACGAATTCAGGTACAATGACCTTTTCAAGTTGTATTGCTTCTTTTGCATTTATTACAGATTAATCTTCCAACAGAAACACTTTTTCAAATATTACTCTATTTACCATTTTAAATTGATGTCAATGATTACACTCCTTTAAAGAAAACACACAACTTTACAATTTTCGACACTTATCTTGGTTAATGGTCACCTTAGGGCATTTGAGGAACATATACCAACCACTCTTAGAGCATTGAACCACATGATTAAGCCTAGAGGTTGAAAATAAGGTACACAGGTGCTTATCACGAAATCAAACTTCTCTGTGTGACACATCATTTTCAAACTCATGGGGGCTACTGGTCTGCTGGATGCTACTCATCTTGAGACAGTTAGAGCAAGGACACGATATTGTATCATGATATTGTTATGGACTCAGACCAATGTTGACGCCCAAGTAGTTCAAGATTATAAGTAAACGCTAGAAGGGCCCCGAAAAAAGGGGTGGAGGAAAAAAGGGTTGTGGGAACGTTTATATTAGAAGGAATGGGAAAATATTCTGAGAAGTTTTTCTTTCCATATATAGGGAACATTTCCTAATTATGTTTTTGGTCATTTATTTTGTAAACGATGTATTATCTTTCTTTTCCAGGAAATAAGATCATTCACCTTCGTCATTTGCGAAGTTGCATCTTGGAAATTTGTTACTGTTTTCTGTGAGTTCGAGTGCGTAACAAATTGGTCTGAATCCTTAAAAGATATTAGATTAATAACCAGTTGTTCGTAGGAGTTCTTAAATCTTCTTTCTAATCCATTTTCCATTTGAGATTGCTGCAGCTTCAAAACTGAGCAAAGACATGTTACTCTATATATGACTGCAGTTGCTTCCTTCTCCAGTCTAGTGCAAAAGCCAACGATTAAGGTTTGTTCTCTATTTGATTTGTGGATGCTAGTACATTGTTATGATCCCATGTTATGGATCTCGTCAGGGGGCGGTCTATTGTGAATTTGAGGCTTGTTAGGAGATAACTTCTCGTTCTCTTTGTTTTAAAGCTCTAGGAGAGAACCTTAGATCTCGTTTGACAAAATTTTGTGAATAATTTTTCTGATAATCTTATGCATATAAATAATAGAGCTTACAAGATTAAATCGGAAATCAAATCTCCTAGAATCCTATAGATTTGGATGATTCCAAATCTTTTTATTCAATTGAAATATAGCTTGGAATCCTAAAATTAAGAAAATCAAATCCTATATAAATAGAAGATCAACTATAGAATATCCATCCTTAAAAAGGGTAAGAAAACAACAAATAATATTTCTAGTCAAAAGACGATAGCAGAATAATTCATCGGGTTTGAACTTCTCGTCTATGTGTAAGGCCCATGACATTACTCCCCCTTGGAGATCATGGTTTTCCTCAACCATGAGGGAAGGGTACTGAAAATTGTGTTATACTTTTATGTATTCGCTTATCTCAAAAAGCTTGGGGCAGTGATCGAAAATCTTGAGGTGGTAGAGGTGGGAGCAGTAGACTACAATCGATATTTCCTTTGACCTTTTTTAAGCAAGAGAAATGAAACATGGCGTGAAGTTTTGAATTTTCTGGTAGTTGGAGCTTCTCTGCAATTTTGACCCTCCCGTTCAATGACCAATTCACAATGACCAATTCACCTTCCTGCACATTTTTAATTGATTGTTGCCATCCTAGGGAGGTGGAAATCTTAGATTTTACTGCTTTTGAGAAGCCCACTTGTAGCATGGAGATTACGTGCAAGAAACATGCATTCTCATCAGGCCCGTGGTTACTGTTGCCCTCACCAACATTAGTGTGCATGGTTGATAGATAATTGAGCATCTTCTCCAAATTATTAATTTGAGCTTGATACCTTTTTTCACTTGCTGACATGTTCTCTTGATATACTTTGAATTGTTGTTATGCCCATGACGTCGGGCTCTAATACCAATTTGTTATGCTCCCACGTTATATATCTCGCCAGGGAGCCGTCTATTGTGAATTTGAGACTCGTTAGGAGAGAACCTCTGGATCTCTTTGTTTTATGCCTCGTTAGAAGAGAACCTTAGATTAAGTAACACAAAATTCTGTGAATAATTTTTGTGATAATCTTATTCATATTTATTCTGCATTATAAATAATAGAGCTTATAAGATTAAATCAGAAATCAAATCCCTAAGAATCAACGATTCCAAATATTTTTATTCAAATGAAAAGATATTTTGGAATCATAAAATAAAGAAAATCAAATCCTAAATAGAAGATCAACTATAGAATGATCATATTCTTTAAAAAGGATAACATAACAAAAAAATCATATTTGTGAATAAAAGATGATGGCAAAATAATTCATCGGCCTTGAGCTTTCCCATCTACGTACAAGGCCCTTGACATAAATCTATGCTTGCCGAAGGACTTGTGGTTTTTATTTTTTATTGCTTTATCTTCTCTGGCTCCAGATTTATCCTGACCAAGGATTGCAAGTTCGGTTGTCCGGCTCAGGAGCAAATGCCATCCCACCTACTACTTTGTCTCCCACATTGATGCTTTTGGAATGGAGATGTATGCACATTACGTCATTACCTTGTTAATAATATTTATTTTACTATGTGGCTTTATAACTACCTTATTATACTAATTGCTCAAACAGGTGAAAGGGCCCATGATTCACCTTATGAAGTTGAAATTACCATTCCGATAGAGAATTACGACCCAATTCAGTTTACCTTTGCAAAAATGTGTGGTGAGTTTTAGTATTTCAACTTCAGTTTCTTGTGCTGTTTTCTCAAAGTAGCAATGCTTATTTTAACACGAGTCTTTATGTGCTTCAACTTTTATAGAACAACGACAAAAAGATGATGGAGAAGCTACAAGAGGATGGGCTATATTCGGGATCCTATCTTGCGTGTATGTCCAGTTATTCCTCATGACTCGTTTTTAATGTTTGTGTCCAAGTATGTTATCATCTGCCAGTAAAGTAGGTAAAAAATTATCAGTGTCTTGTGACTTATATTTGATCCTGATGCAAATCTATTTATGAGTCGATTGTTACCACTTGTGTTCCTTTAATTAAGCAGATTCATCGTAGTCTTTACGGTGTTCTGTTGTGGAGGGTTTATCTACAGGACTCGAGTAGAAAACATGGTGAGTTGCTTTTCATCCATTGCTAGAATCAGTTGTTCATTTTTCTCCTGGCAACATACACATATATATACACATGATATATTTATTTGTTTGTGATTCTATGTACGCTTACTTTTACTAAATACATTTGCAGCGTGGCCTAGATGCACTCCCAGGGATGGCAACTTTATCAGCATGTTTGGAAACTGTAAGAAGAGTTCCCGATTTCTTACTGGCCATAGCTAAAGTAAATTGAAACTTTAGTTAAATGATATATATGTGCAATGTTTTTGTCTCACGTGGGTTGAAAATAAATGCTTAAAATGGTTTACAAGTAGTTGTAATTAACTCTTATAACAAATTGTATTAAATATTTTCGTAAAACAAGGGCGAATGCGAAGTATTTGCTACAAAAACCTAGTGTACTGTCCTGTTTGTACGAGCCTAGGCCCGGGGCAGACGACATATATAGCATAATTATTTCCTTATGTTTTGGCGGTGCAAATTCTTCATTTTACTGCATCCCTCGATGTGCTAAATTTGGAAGTGAACATGGGAATATGCAGGTGAGTAATGGAGTTGGGCAAGGCTATACACGACCAGCTGATGCTAGAAATCCTTTTGTGAATGAAACTTCATGGGAGGAGCAGCAGGGAACTTCCACACAAGGAACATGGAGACGAAGTGAGAGAACATATGGATCCATTTGATCCCTCTAAATTTATCTCGGTTTCCATTGTCTCTCTTCTGTATTAAGAATCTTCGTCAAACAATTTTTGATATTTTTAAACAATCACATATCCTTTGGGAATTGAACTTGAGCAACAAACCGCAACATAACTGTAGTTTAATACCCCGTCAACAAGTTTTGATTCGTGAATGAATGAAAAATTCCAATCATGATGATATTTGTCCATATGAAAGCTAACCTAGAGGCCAAATCGAATCAAATGAAGTTGAATATCGATACTGAAATGAGGGGAAAGACTCGATTCTTTCAAATATGTTTGATCTCTTTTCCGATTCGCTTCCAAATGTTTCGGCGTTTTTGGCTTATTCTTAAAATGTTAGTATCCAACTCTAGGTCAAAAGTTATAATTGTTAGTTGAAGTGTTACTTTATTTTTTTATATTCGTGGCAGCGCANTCATTTGTGAATTATTTTTAACGACAGTTTAGGGTTTGACGGTTGTCTCATTTTTTTTAACTGCAGTGTTTTTATTGTTAGTTGAATACTTTTATTTTAAAATGTATAATTTTCAGCTGTTATTATATGCATACATAAAAATGTAATTTTTGAAAATTAGCTAGCAAAAAAAAAATTTCTAGTAGTATACGTTTCAAAAATGCCCTTCTTGGTAGCTAGCCATGAGTCCTTGAAGATCTTCCTTGAACTTCTTGATTCGTCCCCACGTAATTGTTCCTTCTGGTAACTCTAATTGGTCTCACTCATTCTTAAGAGCATCCTCGATTGCATCATTTAGGCCTAAGGTAATGCTGCCAAGTCTCAAGAGGCCTGACAAATTATTATAACTCTTTGTTGTATAGTGTGAAATTCAGAGTTGATCCATTCATCCTTTCATTAGCTTATGACACTGGTTGTCTTCCTCACATCAAAACTCCTCCAATATCTGCACTTGAGTTTGTAGTCTTCGACAGGGCTGAGCAGCCCCAACAAACGAGGTATATCTCAAAAGATATCAGGACCAACGTGATATATCATGCATAATATGACAAAGCAGCAAAACATGTATCATGCGACCGATAAAACGCATCATATAAGTGTGTATGCTATGTTTGGATATTTCTTTCAGTACATCATGTACCTCACTAAAACAATCCGACAGAAAATTTACTCGTCTAAACCTAAACAATACCAACATAATGAAATCATCATCAAGCCAGATCCTGAATTACCAAACATGCTTCAAAGTTTTTCCTAATTGTCCTTAAATCACTATTTACGAATTTAGGATTATACATGCATCCGTCGTCAGCCCACTGATGATGTCTTGGTCTGCGTGTCCTGGTTCACCGACCACCTCCTTGAGTCAAAACTAGCTCTGAAGCTTCCTGACACTAAACTGTCCTAGAAACTGACTAGAAAACCTAAGGTATACGACTAGAACTCGAGAGAGAGTAGCTAAAGGAAAACATTGTAGGAAAAAAATGAAATCAGCTTCCATTTATATGCTGCATCCAGACTAGTTCAAAATATCTGAAATCAATATTATCTGTTACGTGTTATAATCACATTCGTCTAGATGAATTTCTCGGATAATGTAATTTGAAATATATTAGGTAGTCCATTTTAAATTTCTGTGGCCAACAGGTTAATCTCGAATTATCAGTTCCTTGATAATGCTTAATTAACAGCTCTTTAATCATCTCTTAATTAGTACTTCATTCAAAATAAGGATTCGAGTCATTACAAGAACAAAACTTCTTTAAATCTTTTCCAAAAGTTATCAAATGATGCTCAATCAAGTTCGCATCAACACCTCTCAACATGATGGATTTGTCCAAAATTACATTCCTCTTTCTTTCGTTGAGTAAAACACGCAAATCAGTGCTATTGACATTCACATTGGCTATTAGAGGAAAAAGATCTTCATCCACAGTCATTGTCTCTTTTACTCAAGGAATTTTAGAATTCTCTTATTGATCGTTTTTTGTAGGACATTTTTAAAAGCCCATCAAGCACCGTTGTTATGATTTAAGCAGTTGTGATACTTACAATAATTTCTTTCATATAAGCTTTTCTTTAGTTTGCAGCTTATGATATTGAGGAAAGGTACTTATGAATTTCTCTTTTACTAAGTATTCAATTAACAAGTGATCTGCCTCTGCAAAGAAAAAGAGTCAGAACCTTGCCCTTGATGTCGTGTTAATGTGATAAATAATTTTGGAGGCAATTGAATTCATATTCGAAAATTATGTCTAAAGCTGTGTACAGTGACCCTTTCGATTGATCAATTAAATAAAACACCCGCAAGAATAAAATGTTGATAGTAAACATGACTTCTCATCAATATAACGACATTGGTGACTTCAAACTATACTACAAACTATTTTGGAGGTTTTAATTGATATTGTTTTTAATTGGCGACGAAATGACATGTTTGTCGCTAATTATGTTGCCATTATCTCTTTTTTCGTTAGAGTAAGTGTCTAATGAGCCAACTTGTGGTTTGAGCTTTGTTGACTACTATTTAGAACAATCTTTATTTTAATAATATTTTATGATTTTATCCAATCATGACATTTATTTTATATATATACACATGCAAGCAGCATAGATAAAGCCCTTAAATATATTATAGTACCATGAAGTCTATCTAGCAACGTATATCATGAAATTCATTAGGAAGTTTACTATTTATTCTAAAATCGTTCTTAATCGATTCAAGCGCAAAAAACAAGGATAAGATGAGAGTGCAATTCTCTATTTTAATTAAGGAGTTCCAAAATTGACAGCTACTAAAAATGAATAGTTAAAAAAAATTGATCTTCCAAATTTTAGCTTTTTACCATAATAACTAAATTTGCACCTTAGTCACATCACTGATACCTGTTCATCGATCAAGATTATGAAAGTCACATAGTAAATTTATGATTTACTAATTAAATATTAATTAGTAGTAGTTGACTACTAATTGTCAAGATACCATAGAATATTATAAATGGTCTAAAATACTTGAATTGTTAATTAATTAATAATCATATCTTGTATTATTTATTCAAAAGTTGAAAATATATACATAAAATTTTGACAGGAAAAGATACATGATAAAAGAAGAGTCATGATATCATGATGATTTATAATCAAAAGTCTTTATAGTATTCTAGCATTAAGAATCTTGGTAGGATTTTATTATTGAGAGTTAATAAAATATATGTTTTCAATTGTCAGACAACATACTACACAACAAAGTGCTTTGCTTCATTGAAGTAATGTGACTCAACAAATTCTCTTAAACTCATCGAGGCATTGAAGAGAGACGCATTTAAACAAGTGATTCGTCAAGAGTTGTCAGGGTAAAGTTCTTGTTTGCGCTATGTAATTTAAATGTTAATTTATTGAAATAAGTCAACAAAAATTATATATTATAATTAAAACTTTGTGTGCATTAAATAAATCAATTTAAATTAAGAATTTGACAAAATATCCGATACTTGTTAAAAATGACAATTTTGTTAATGATACGTATATAAAATCCACTTTATTAATAAAACTATTCTTGTTTCATTCGTAAATTATGTCATAAAAATAAAAAGTTGAGTGTAAATAATAGCAATATGTTATATGATGAATTTGCAAATGAATTATCGAATATAATCATAAAATGTAAAATAGTAGGTATCTTGTGAGACGGTATCACGAATCTTTATATGTGAGATGGGTCAACCCTACCGATATTCACAATAAAAAGTAATACTTTTAGCATAAAAAGTAATACTTTTTCATGGATTATCCAAATAAGAGACAGTCTCACAAAATACGACCCGTGAGACCGTCTCACACAAGTTTTTGTCTATGTAAAAATATCGAAATATTTTAAACATTAAATATACCTTAAATCCAAACTAATAAGAGGGTTAGAAAGTAACTCTAGTTAATTTTAATTTAAATGTAATCTAACCATAGTTAAGTCTAACTATAGTTAGTGGTAACCCTAGTATGTTGTAAAAAAATAAATTGCTACCCTGTTGTTCCAAATTCCAATCCCAAAATATTGTGGGCACTGCAGATTTCTCCGTTCTCTATTTGAGGTTTTGACCCATTTGATTTGGTGTGAAAACAAACCAAAAATTTCATTCTCTGTCGATTCAAATTCCCAATTTCCCGGTAATTTTCACTTTTCCCTTTATCTTATTTAATCATGAAATTTAAAGATTTTGGTTCTGGATTTAGGGTTTTTGTTTGGTGCGAGGAATGAGAAATTGGGATAACTTTTTTGGTTGGTTTGTTTTGATCATCTTAGATTCAGAGTGAGGATGCTTTTTTCGGTCAATTGCTTGTTTAATTTGGCAATTTGTGATCTTTTCTTTACAAGTTTGGGCGGTGTTATGTGAATCGCAGTGCTTTTGTAACTTGCTTATGTTCTGGTATTCTTGTATCTAATGCCATTTTCTTTTTTGTTCATAATTATTATAAAGTATAGATGTTATGGAGTATAATGTTCCTCACTAGTTCATGTTTTCGTGTCTAGGCAACACTCCAGATGACACATTGTTAATGTAACCTTAGGTCGTCTTTTTTGCTTTCACTGGTTAATCTTCATTCGAATTCTATATTTTAAAAGTGTAAACAATCCCATTGATTATTAAAAATTAGATAACTATGAAAAATATGGAAAAAAAAACTTTTTCACTTTTAGTAAGACACGAGTTAGGAAACAATAACAAAAACTATCACCGGATTTATATTTTTACTGCTAGATAAAGTTGTTTAACTTCTGCTTGAATTGTTATATCATCAGCTTTCTCGGGTTTCTTGATTTTTAGATTTGATTTATAGGGTTGGACTGGGTTGCTACTGCTTGATGTTAGAGAAGCTTTAGTTTACATGACTTGAAAACATCTGTAAATAATGATATGTGAATATGCACCATAGGTGACTTGTCTACACACATTGCAAGTTGAGTTTGTTGCTCTCTTGTTAGATTGTTTAGTTTTTCGTTCTATAAATCCCCAGGGATGTATATTTTTTATGTTGATTTTATACTCAATTATTTTTTACTTGTCTGTTGGGCGTATTTGCCTGGGCTATTGTAACTTAGGATTTCGGTGTTTCTGTTAATAACGATTTATGTGAATATGGATTATGAACTGACACTGTTCTATGCATATAATTTGCATTTTCATCAAATCTTAATTCTGTCACGCAATGTTAATATTTTTATATCACATTATTTCTTCATTTGAATGAATTAGGTACCTGAAATTTAAGGCATAAGAGGATCTTTGATGCAGAAAAATCCTTAGTATTTACATAATGTACTTGTATCAAGCTGTTATTGGCATGCTTCTACTGTTATGTTGCATTGTCATCAACCGGTAATTAGGCAAAATTTTTAGAAGTTTGTCATTTTAAGTATGGAGTGCAATAGAGATGAAGCCCTCAGGGCCAAATCAATTGCTGAGGGTAAGTTAGAGAAAAAGGACTTCGCCGGTGCAAAAAAATTTGCCATGAAAGCTCAGACTCTATATCCAGGGCTGGATGGTATATCACAAATGATGGCCACACTTGACGTGCATGTTTCTGCTGAGAATAAGATAAATGGGGAAGTAGATTGGTATGGAGTGCTTGGTGTGAAGCCCACAGCTGATGATGAAACTATAAGAAAACAATACCGAATGTTTGCCCTCATGCTGCATCCCGATAAAAATAAATCTGTTGGTGCTGATGGTGCATTTAAACTTGTTTCAGAGGCATGGTCTATGCTATCAGATACAGCTAAGAGGTTGGCGTATAACCTTAGGAGGGGCTCGAAAGGGTTCCAACTGAAAGTCCCAATGCATAATACTGGTTCATCAGCACCAAGGGCAAATGGGTGTTACGATTTTGCTAGGACAGCATCTGTTCCAAAGACCCAGAACAATAATGTGAAGGTGCCTTCTATGCCAACCCCTACTCCATCCTATAAAAGAACTGATACAGTTCCGAAGACCCAGAAAAATAATGTGAAGGTGCCTTCTGTGCCAACCCTTACGCCATCCTATCAAAGAACTGATACTTTTTGGACTATCTGTCGTCGATGCGATATGCACTACGAGTATCTAAAGGTTTATCTCAATAATACTCTTCTGTGCCCCAATTGTAAGGAGGCCTTCAGGGCTTCAGAGACAGCACCACCAATCAGTTTTCCCCAAGTAACTAATCAAGTTCCTCAACAGCGACAGCAGAATTCAGGTAATCATGTAGCTAGTCAAAATGCTTATAGTTTGGGAAGAAATGGTGCAACTGGTAAAAAATCCGCATCTGACCAATATGATCTAAATCCATTTCGTCATGCAAATCACTTGAAGAATCCGCTTTCGGAAACGGCTAATGTACGCAGCATGGATCCTTCAATTGCAGCAAAAGCTGCTAGTGTTGTTCAGCAAGCACAGGATAAGTTGAAAAGAGCATACACTGAATCAAATGCCCCTACTGGGTGGGAGGCACATACGAAAAAGAAAAAAATGGATGATGATGTTAGTAAATATGGAATGAGCTCTAATATTGCTCAGGCCCATAATGGCTTTGGAACTTCCAGTGCGACTGCAGGATCAAGGATTTATGGTTTTTTTGGGATGTCCCATCAACCAGATAGCGCTACAGACCTGACACCTGTTGAAACACGAAATATGCTAATGGAGAAGGCTAGAAAGGAGATTTCAAAGAAGCTAATTGAATGGCGGTTGGAAACAGTTACTAAGCCTGATTATAAAGAGAAAGACAAGGCTAAATCAAGTGACAAAGAGATTCGCAGAAGCACCAGCAAGATAGCTGAGCGAGCAGAATGTCAGGTTAACCGATTTTATGGTGATAAACAGACAAAGGATCCTGCAATGGCACCAATAACTGTTCCGGATTCCGATTTTCATGATTTTGACCTGGATAGAACTGAAGGTTCTTTTGGAGATAATGAGGTTTGGGCAGCATATGATGATGATGATGGCATGCCCCGTTTCTATGCACTGATTAATAAGGTGATATCTAGGAAGCCCTTTAAGTTGAGGATCAGCTGGCTTAGCTCGAGAACCAACACCGAATTCAGCTCTCTAGATTGGGTAAGCTCAGGTTTCTACAAAACATGTGGGGAGTTTAGGGTGGGCAGATATGAGACCTGCAAACATCTAAACGCTTTCTCTCATAAGGTTAACTGGTCAAAAGGGCTGCGTGGAAGCATACTAATCCTCCCCCAAAAGGGTGATATTTGGGCAGTTTACAGAAACTGGTCATCTGATTGGAACGAGCACACACTTGATGAAGTTATACACAAATATGACATGGTAACTGTACTAGATGACTATAGTGAGGAACATGGTGTATCTGTCGCTCCTCTCGTGAAGATTAACAGTTTCAGGACAGTATTCCGTCCCAACATGGAGCCAAATTTAATCAAGAGGATACCGAAGGAAGAGATGTTTAGATTTTCTCATCGGGTCCCAAACCACTTGCTTACCGGTCAAGAGGCAGAAAAAGCCCCAAAAGGATGCCTGGAATTGGATCCAGCAGCTACCCCATTGGAACTTATTATTCAGGGTACTAAACAAGCTGAGGTACCAGTAGAAACTGTTAGTGAACAGGTGACGAAAAGTATCGAGATTACAAATTAAGATTAGACTTCATGCCTGAAGAATGAAGCTCGAGAAGTGAACATTGTGGAGAAATGTTTGGATTTACCAGGTCAGCCTTCAATTTAGCAGATTATGCTTATACTGACATTCAAGTGTATGCGCAGGTCGGTGACAAAAAGATAGATACACCAGCTAAAATTCTCAATTACAAAGGCAAAAATTATTGGTTATTTTCGCATGTGGAATACATACAGTTTGGTGAAAACAAAATTAGATCTATTGCCAACAAGTGTGTTTTTTTGTTTTCACAACTCTCAAGCGTTCGTAAAATTTCATCGATGCCATGAAATATGGTTCCTTTTATTTGAAAATGTAACCTGATTTTCTCCATTGTTGATGAAGCAGGTGACCGATCACTAACCGATCACGACATTAATTTGAAAGTGTTATTTATATAATAATCTTTTTGCTAGATTGATATGCACTATGGCTATGTTAGTACTTAGCCCATCACCTTTCAGAAGATATCTGTCTATCTATATCGATGGGAAATATATGGTATGGGTTGTTGAACTTGTTTTAACGAAGTTATATAATTTGATTGAAATATTCTCTTATTAGAATGATATAATTATTAATTACGTTGTTAATCCAAAGTTTAGGTCCATTCCTAAATGTTACGAATTTAAGCTCTTATTAATTTTTTCCTTATTTTTTTAATGCAATTCCTCTCCTATTATATAGGCATTAAAAAAGAAATAATAATAACAACAATAATAATATATAATTAACCGTGATTGCTCATCTGGTCTTGGTGTAATTATTATTTTTGTTTCAAGCAATTTTTTTATAATTGAATTGATGATCGAACCGGATTATTTTGAAAAATTGTTCAACCGATTGGTACGGTTGAATCGATGATTAGACTGAAAAATCGTTATATTATATAAATAATAATATAATATCGTAAATAATATATTTTAAAATACAACGAATATATTTGATGAGTCTTGGTGTACGGTCATATATTGTCATTATAAATACAAGATCAAGACCATCAACAAATCAATTAAGAAATGTGGAAATACACATGTGTGCGGAAAAATAAGAGAGAAGAAGAAGGACACGTTGAACTCATATCAAGTTACAGAAACAATCAGCTCAGATTTGAGAGAACACCTCAAAGTGTCATCAGCTCAGTTTATGAGCATTTTCCTCTCAGTGTGTGAGAACACTTTCGTGTTGTAATCATTTCAGTTCTCACACACACGCACACACAATCACTCACATAGACAGAAAGTTAAGCTTATTGAATAGCTGAGTGAGTCTTGCACAAAGACATTAAACTTGTGTATATAGTCTTTGACGTATAGACGTTAAACAAATGTTGGTTGGAAGGTGCTGCCTTCAGTCTAGACTAGGAGTTCAGTCAGACAGTAGGGTAAGTCCTAAGTTGAGTGTGTTTGTACAAAGCTTTGTATAAATCAAAGTCTTCTAGTTGATCCTACCCAAGGTGGTAGAAAGGATAACGTAGGAACAGTTGAAGTCTTCGAACTTCCATAAACATATCTTGTGTACTTAACTGTTTAACATTTGTTTTAAAACTGATTTGATCAGTTCGAGCAGTTATCAGTTCAGCTATCACCATAACTGAATTGATATATGCAAGAACTGATTCCTTTTATTTCAGTTAATCAGTTTACTCAAGTTAAATTGCTTTCAAATTAGTCAGCTTTCTTAACGAATGATTACTTCGAGTATTTTCCGCTTGATTTAATACCAAACTCGATTTAATTCATCGATGTTTACATTCTTAGAACACGAGCTATTGAAGCTTATGGAAAATGTTGTGTTTGAAGCACCTTCAGAGGTGCCCGAACCGATCCTTCATAAACATGTACTGTAAAACGTATATCATGTAAACATGCAGGTGATGATATAAAACTTTCAAAACATTTAAAATATGCAAACTTACAGAATTGAGGCTTGAAGACTTAGCTGCTGAAGCTGACGGTGGCACAACCCTATACAGGACCCTTGCTCTGATACCCACCGAAACGTCTGCTACTAGAATTTTTTTTTTTTAAAATAAACTAAATTTCGAAATATACATTTTTATTTCAAAAATATATATTTATACGCATGCATGCAATATCTACCGTCAATCACATAATTTAAAAATAAAAGGTATTCAACTACTGGGTAAAAATATTGCAGCTTAAAAGAGCTCGAATAAACAACATGCAAGTCCTGTCAAACCATAAACATAAAAATAATAAAATGTAAGAAAATATCCATGATCACTCCCAACTCATAAACATGATGTGCGGAAAAAGTATGGTCATCGGGTTAACGTGCGCATATCCAACTCTGCTTACTTAGTCTTCGGCGTCCAATCTCTTCATCAATATGCTCACCTACATAATTCACACCTAGTGAGTCTAAAGACTCAACAAACTGAATCGTTATAACAAGTACATATACATAGCATGCAACTGTGAAAAATACTGTAATTAAAAATACATTTCATGAGCTTCAAATCGTAAGCATAAATGTAACATGATAAAACATAAACGTGTTCCTATCGCATCATTTCAACACATATGTATTCACTTTTCTTTATTTGAATTTCGTTCATTATTTGTGACTTTCGTATCATCGTATTAGTCGATGGATCCATCTACGTATAACTACGGTACCAGGCGACGGGGACATCAACAACAATATTACCCATCCATTGAGCATTGGCCTTACATGTCATCGTGTTATCGTATCATCATATTAGTCACAACCAACTCTCTTTCTCCAAAAAAACATGTCATCGTATTCATTACTTATAAAAATCATGCATACACGTAAATTTCCTTAAAATCAAGCATGCATCGTATTTTTCGTATTTCCAAAAAAATTCATGTTCATGATATCATAAACATTTAAAACATAAAATTTTTATGATCAGAGTGCTGCCAGGACTGCTAAATCGACCTGGGTGTAAAATGACCATTTTGCCCCTACAAACCCTAATTGACCGTTTTACCCCTAGACCTCAAAATTTCAACCCGAAGCCAACCAAAAACCTTAAAACAGTTCAAAACATATTTATAATCATTTCTTAGACGTAAACTCGGGCCCGTTTCATAACTTATACGATTCGTTTTAATACTTGGACCAAGGTTCCGATTTAAATCCGAATCAACCCGAAATTTAACCAAACTTTCCCAAATTTTAACCACAAATTATTCACAACCTACCAGCCCCTAAACAACACTATTCCAATCGTTTAGAACCTCTTAAAACTCGCTGCTATCCGCTGGAATTTTCTGCACTCATAAGCCCTAAACCTAGTTGCACCCACGACCCCGAATTCGATCCTAAACCAAAAACCAACATGTCCAGCCCTTAATCAACTATCCTAAGACCAAGATCAAGTCATGGACTCACTACTGGACCAACCAAACCCACGCCTACGACCACATGCATGAGGGTTGCTCGGCTTGTCCGAAATTCACACTAATATTCCACATACTCTTCGCATCGGCTCTAACCTCACGTCCAGCAGCCTATGAACCCTGCCCAGCCTCGACACGGATCCACCAGGTTCTGAACCATGGCCTGGACCGAGCCCATGCATGCTGCTTCCATTCCTTTCCCCTGATCTAGCCATAACGAGCCTTACACTAGACAAAACCCATCGGCCTTCAGATTATTTCGACCGACCCTCGACTTCAGCACCTTGACACCTTCGATCTCAGCCTACACGGCCCTTAAAAGACTTAGATTGAGCAGCCCCTTGCACCAAAACATAGAAAACGTGAATTATATGCAAAACGGTAGGTGTATTTCATGACAAACTTTGCAAAAACGATGCAACGTAATATATCTATGCATTCCTCATGCAAGCACACACGCATCAGCATAAAATAGCGTGAATGATGAGAAAAAGAAAGATTTATGGCATGCCTTTGCGTTATTACACTCGCAAACCTTTGAGATGTACGCGTAGAACTTGCACCGGAGAGACGGAGAAGAAACCCTTTGAAGAACTTTGAGAAAACCTAAGGAAAATAGCTGCTGAAATCTTGAAGAAGGCTGCTGGAAAATGGAGGGGGCGGCCACATGAGTGGAGGTATGTTTACGGTTTACTAATGAGGTGTTTAAGTCATAATATAAGGTGCTAATAGGCCCTTAATTAAAAATAAAGGGATTAAAAGAGTTTTAGGTCCATTAAGCAACAAAATAATCTCATCAAGCCCAAAAGCACTCCCGAAAAATATTTCGTTTAGGTACATTTTTGAAAATATTTTCCGAGTCCTCAAAAAGTCCCCCGACTCGCTAAATTTTGCATACCGGTTTAAAATACGACTCGTCGAGTAAAAATACCTTAACGAGGCCCATTTTCAAAAATCACTCTTATTAACACCATATATTAAATAATTATTTAATAAAAATATTTTTCCTTAATTATCCCCGGTCCCGTTCTTTGTTCGAGCGCGAAAACTACTAAAAGCCCTTATGCATGAAATTTTAATAAACCATGCAATAAAACACATATTCATGTCACAAACAAGCATTAAATGCATTAAAAATAATTAATTAAAATACCTAAAAAGTTTGATAACTTGCATGCATGTGGTTCACGTGTACCTTCAAATTTTTGGGTCGTTACAAGAAAAGTCTGTGGTTGTAATTGAATGTCACTAGTCCTTACGACCCGAAACAACACTGAGGCTCTACTGTAATGCCCGAAAAACTAGTCCACGTAAACCGCATGCATACAAATGAATTTAATTATATAATTGATTTTAAATTCTTACTTGATGCATATTATATGATTAAAGGTATGATTTCATGATTAAATGATTATATGGCATGATTTCATGAAATTGTAGATTTTATCCGAATATTCGATAATAGGCTGGGGAAAAGAGACCGGGGACGACGGAGATAAAATAAATATTTTTCATTAAATATTTTCAAGGCTTCTTAATATGATTAAAAATGATTAATTTTTTCTAAAAATGTTAGATCTCGAATTATTTTATGAGACGAAATCGATTTTATCCGGGAAGGCTTGGGCTCGGTGGTGGCTTGGGTAAATAGTCCCATGCGAGAAGGAGATTCTTATGTGCATAAGGAGACACGCGCGACTCTTGTTGCTGATGCGGGGGTTCGCAGCATGATTAGGGGGCACGGTCTGGGCTGTGGCGAGTCTTAGGCTGGTTCAGGCACTGTTAGGAGGGTGTAGAGTCGATGGCTAAGAAGTAACAAGAGTCCTAAACCAATTAGGAATCCTAGGGAATGAAGGAAGCTCATGTGCAACTCGGGTCATGTGTGTAGGGCTCGTGCGATGTGTAGGGCCTGATTCCTTGGGTCTGGGCTGGTCAGTAGGGTCCATAAGGGGGCTGGTCATGGTTTGGCTCGAGGTGCCTCGTGCGTGGTTCGAGAAATTGGAGAGATGGCTCGGTGTTTTTGAGCATGGGTCGAAAATTGAGTTTAATTGAAAAGGGCTTGAATCCTGGGTCCACGGGGTGGCTCGTGGCTTACAAGGGTAGTTAGGTGATCAAAAGTCTATGTTTAAAGTTTGAGATCAAAATATTCAAGTTTGAATTAAATCGGAGTTAAAACGCTTTACAAATAATTAAATAGGAAATTAAATCAAAAACCCTGAATTTAAGCTAAATAAAATTATTAAAATTTTATGTTAAGCTTAAATAATTATTTGGGGTGGTCCAGAGTCAATAAAAGTGTGAAAATGTCAAAAGCGAAAAATTTACATATAGGGGCAAAACAGTCATTTTACGCCTGGGTAGTACGAAAAGGTTTGGCAGCGTCCCGAAGGATCATAATGCATGATAAACGATATAAAATGATTATTTTGATGAAAATATGATATTTTATGATTTATGGTAAAACTGTGCAATTTTTACTGTTAAAATATGCTTTAAAAAGGAAAAAAGGAAAAAATGAAAAATATTTTGAGGGATGTGAATTGACTGTGACAAATGATATAGATGATATATGGATGATCGGTTTTAAGAAAGAACGGTGAAGTTACACTTTTATGGGAATGTCGTGAGGGAAAATGCCCTAGAGGGAGCCCGTTTACGGGACAAGGCCCTAGAAGGAGCCCGACGATCGTATTTCCATGGCGGTGCCTAGTGCCCGTCCCCTTGCACAATGGGAGCTAAGACTGATTAGTCAAATAGAGGATAAAAGGCTAGTCACTTTCAAGGATTAAACTTCACCCAAAATGATAAAAGATGCAAAGCTTTACGATTTTATGATTTTACGATTCATTATTTATTTATGCTTAAAATTATTTTAAGTAAAAGTATGATTTTAATACATGTGCCTGTATATGTATTATTTTCTACTCCTGTTTAGAACATGCCGAGTCATTAGACTCACTATGTTTGAATGCTGCAGGTGATGATGATATTGAGGGAGGCGCTGACGCTTGAGTGATTTGAGTACAACAGTACACTCTTGAGGGACATTTATTTTTCGCACTAGACTGTTAGGCAAACTTTAAAGGATTGTTGTTAATGATTTTACTAGAGATTTTATGCTTTATTTTGAAGTTAATTTTGATCATGTTAAAGATGGAAGTGAATTTTGGTAATTGACGATTTTAGGGATTTATGCACTTAAGATTTAAATTGTTAAATTATTTTGATTTATAGAAATGTTAAGTCATTTTCAAATGGTGATTTTGGAGTTAATGAATATACCAAAAAAAAATTTATTAGAATTTGAAAGTTAAAAAGTAAGGGTCGTTTCAGTTGGTATCAGAGCCAGGTTCCTCAAATGGTGGTGTACTGCTATTACGAGAAGCTCAAGAAGTCACGCCTCAAGTATGTGATTTTTTACTACTTTATATTTTATATGCTAAAATTCTTTAAATGCTTACATGATGCACGATATAGAGGTTAGGTGCATGATATTTTAAAACATTAAATGCATGTTGGTTACGTGATTTAGATGGCGTATACAGAGATGCCTCATAGTCGGATTTTACGTAGCAATGATGAGAATAGACATGAAGAGGAGATTCCACAGCCTCCACCTAATCAGGATGCTAGTGCCTGTGTACTAGCCGGTATGACTCGTTTACTAGAGCAGCACGTAGGAAATGGTGTGAGGGTTCGACCGAAGGCTGCATATGAGCGATTTAGGAGGATGAACCCCGAATATTTTCATGGAACTACTGATCCATTCGTGGCTGAGGGATGTATTCGATTTTGGAGGTTATTTTTCGTTATATGGATATGGCGGACGCTGATCGAGTTCGTTGCACCATCTATCTATTGAAGGGCGACACCTACATTGACTTGGCAGCACTTCAAGAGGGTGTTCTACAACAAATATTTCACTTCTGACGTTTGTTCAAGGCTGAAGAGAGAGTTTATGAGTCTCTGCCAGGGAGACTTGTCCGTTGCTGAGTTTGTGCAGAAGTTTGATAGAGGCTGTCATTTTGTGCCCTTGATTGCGAATGATGCGGCAGAGAAATTATGACACTTCCTCGATGGATTGAGGTCCACGATCCGTCACCGATCCTGATGATTATATACTGTCGTTGCCAAAGATTTTAGAGCCGAGCAGTCACTCAAGGATATTTATTGGGAGATGCAGCATAAAAAGAATCGTGCCCAGCAAGCTAATCAGCAATCTAGTCAGCAGAGTAAGAAACCATTCATGGGACCACCTAAGCGACCGGGACAGCCGGAACCACAAGGACAACCACCTACTCAAAATGTCCCTAAGACAGTAGAGAAGCCACAGTGCAAGGAGTGCAATCGTTACCATCATGGCAAGTGCATGTAGGGCACCTACAAGTGCTTCAAGTGTGGAGAAATGCGACACAAGGCTGGGGATTGCCCGAATCTCAAGCAACCCACGACTGGAAGAGCTATGTGATGCATGCTGAGGAGACTGAAGCATAGCCGACACAACCTTGATTACTTGTAACCTAGTTGTTTAACATTTTTATATTGCTGTTATTGCATGAAATGGTCATTAGAATTGATTGGGATAATGAAGAACTTAGAGGAGAATAGGTTGCATGCACTACTGAGCTGGATTTAAGAGATGACATCGAAAATTTATTGGGATAGAAATGTAATTTTTGAGATTTTAAGGACCGAAATGAAGAGAAAAATTTAAGCCAAGTGGGTTAAGTATGAGGTGAATGAGGGAGCCTAAGCTTTTCAATCATCAAGACAAAACAAATTTTGAGGATGAAATTCTACTAGGGGAGAGATTTGTAACGTCCGAAAAATCAGTCTACGTAAACCGCATGCATGCAAATGAATTTAATTATATAATTGATTTTAAATACTTACTTGATGCATATTATATGATTAAAGGTATGATTGAATAATTACATAATTATATGACATGAGGGACTCAAGGTGGCGACCCCACGAGGATCTCAAAGTGGCGAAGTTGGGTGCAATTGAGACATGTGTAGGAGCCAGTGCATTGTAGTCGGGAATTTACTGCTCACCTATGGGTGTTGATATCCTATGTGATATAATGAAATAATAGTGTATGTAATCTCTTGTCATAATGTAAAATATACATTAGGGACAAGGGTTATCTATTTGTGCATGTATTTCATGAATGTATCCCATAGCTATCGAATTTAATATGTAACCATCGATAAACCAATGGTTGCATACTCGATCGAGATATATGAGACGAATGGACCATAATGTATTTTAATCATAACCGACTGGTTCTTGCAGACAATATCATTGATACCTAGGGAATAATGAGGTAATGCTACTAGACGCTCTCACCATGATTCGATGAGTTTAATTAAAAATGATTTCTTACATTCTCATTATCAAATGTTGGTACATGGAATGTGGCAAATTAGGGTAAATCCTAATAGAGGAAAATGTCCTGAATCACAAAGAGTTGCGAATCCACGACTAGATGTATCCCTAAACCATTGATGCTCACACAAACACTTTTTCATATGTTCCATTTGAGACAATAAATTCAAATGGTTGAATTTATATATAAAATAACGAGATAGTAAATTCAAATAGTTGAATTTATGATAATTAATTTTGAAGATAATAAATCCAAATGAGTTGAATTTATGAAAATTGAGAGTTTAAATTATTAAACTCAAATGTTGAGTTTATAAAATATTTAATTAAATGTAACGATAGTATGCATAATAGACTTGTTGGAGTACAAGTCCAATATACTAATTAATTAAAATCATTAATGAACTTTGATATATTAATTAAATAAACTAATTGGATTAGTCAAATTAATTAACCAAACCCATTAATGTTAATTAAGGAATCCTAAACCTATAATTAAGAAAACTAGGTTAAGGATTCAATATTTAGAAAGGAGGCAACAAACCTAGCCTCCATTGGTTTGTCAAAAATTCTCTTCCAATTTCTCTCCAAAATTTCGATCACCTCAAGAAAGTTTGGGTTTAAGCCTTCGTTTAATTTTTATTTATTTCAAATGATAAAAATTCCTTTAAATTTTTCTAGTGTAATTTAGAAGAAGAACAAATATTCTAATCGTGGACTTGATTGGAGGAAGAAGATTTCAAGAAGATCGTTCATATGGAATATTATAAGAGTTATTTCCAACAATCTCGGAATAGGTGGCGAAGTTGGGTGCAATTACGACATGTGTCGGAGCCAGTGTTGTAGTCGGGAATTTACTGTTCACCTACGGGTGTGGATATCCTATGTGATATAATGAAATAGTAGTGTATGAAATATCTGATCAGAGCGTAAAATATACATTAGGGACAAGGGTTATCTATTTGTGCATGCGATGACACTATGTATACTTCTTGAATGTATCACATATCTATCGAATTTAATATGCAACTCTCGATGAACCAATGGTTGCAGATTCGATCGGGATATATGAGACGAAGATACCGTACTGTACGTTAATCATAACCAACTGGTTCTTGCAGACACTATCATTGATACTTAGGGAATCATGGGGCAATGTTACTAGACGCTCTCACCGTGATTCGATGAGTTTATTTAGAAAATTATTTCTTTCATTTTCATTATCAAATGTTGGTGCATGAAATGGGGCAAATTAGGGTAAGCCCTAATAAAAGAAAATGTCCTGAATCACAAAGAGTTGTGAATCCACGACTAGCTGTATCCCTAAACCATTGAAACTCACACAAACACTTGATCATCTGTTCCATTTGAGACAATAAATTCAAAGAGTTGAATTTATAAATAAAATAACGAGATAGTAAATTCAAGTAGTTGAATTTATAATAATTAATTTTGGAGAAAATAAATTCAAGGAGTTGAATTTATGAAAATTGAGAGTTTAAATTATTAAACTCAAAGGTTGAGTTTATAAAATATTTAATTAAATGTAGTGAGAGTATGCATAATAGGCTTGTTGGAGTACAAGTCCAACAAACTAATTAATTAAAGTCATTAATAAACTTTGATATATTAATTAATTAAACTAATTAGACTAGACAAATTAATTAACCAAGCTCATTAATGTTAGTTAAGGAATCCTAAACTTATAATTAAGAAAACTATGTTAAGGATTCAATATTTAGAAAGGAGGCAACAACCCCAGGCTCCATTGGGTTTTCGAAAATTCTCCTCCAATTTCTCTCCAAAATTTCGATCACCTCAAGAAAGTTTGGGTTTGAGCCATCGTTTAAATTATTATTTTTTTATTTATCTCAAACGGTAAAAATTCCTCTAAATTTTCTAGTGTAATTTAGAGGAGGAACAAATATTCTAGTCGTGGACTTGATTGGAGGAAGAAGATTTCAAGAAGATCGTTCCTACGGAATATTATAAGAACTATTTCCTCCAATCCCGGAATAGTTGGTGCCAAGTGATTACTTCACTAAAATTATATTCATAAACACCTATGAATGCTTAATTTTGTTTAAACCATACGAGTATTTAAAAGCATTATTTGAATGTCTAATAATTTTTTTTAAAACTTTCGTTGCGTTTTGGACATGAGAAAACCGATTTCCTAACAAGTAGATACTCGAGCCGAACACATCGATTTTGGCTTGGCTGAAACGTTAAAGTTTATCCCTTTGTTTCATATTATTTCTTTTTAATTTTGTATTTCAAACACTAACAGTATGTTTGGACAAGTAAAAAATGAGATTTAAATTTGGATTTGGATTTTAAATCTATGGATTTGGAATTTTATTTGAGTGTTTAATAAAAATTTTAAATGTAATTTGAAATTTGTTGTATTTTTTTAAATGATTTGTTTATTAACAATATTTATATAAATATTCCCATTTTTTATTAAGGAAAAAATTTATTTTGGAACATATAAAAAAATATTTTTAATTGAATTTTTTTTAATAAATGCAAAAATTATAAACTTCATCATTAAAAATAAATTTATCAAATTTTGATAAAAATAAGTTTTTACTATAAAAAACTTATTTGTAGATTTTTTTAACATAAAAATATTTAAAATTGATTTTGAAATAATTTTTTTTTCAAAAATATATATGATATAAATGTTTGTGAATTGATAATATGTATTTTGGGGTAGCTTCGATGCTGCATGTGGGGCACTGCCCCACATGCTTTGAATGAACAAGATTCACACATATGTGATTTTAAAAAAATTAGTAGACCCCATGTATGTGTGGCTAAATTTGGGCCCTTGATTCTATCATGGGGTAGTACCCCTACATATAGGATGAAATCAACTTATTTTTGGATAAATGATACTTTGTAAAATCTGGGAAGAACATTTAAAATTTATTAATAAAAATACTTTTATTTCTTTTCATGGCCCAAATCCTATGAAATCTTACCTATTTTGCAAAAATTTCACCTAGTTAAATCAAATCCCATCAAATATCAATCTCATTTTAAAATATATCTTTCCAAACATTAAAATGTTATTTTCAATTCTAAATCCCATCAAATCTCTTTGAATTCAATGATTTCGAACAGACGGCAAGAGTTTAACAAGATTTTTAAAAATATAATAATAGTCAATCTCTCACGAACAAAGTCAGATGGTAAATAATACACTAGATATATTTACTCTTTATTTACACAAATACGTCCAATTAAATTTAAAGTATAAATGCAAAACTAATATATTTTAAAATTACAACCCTAAATCTCCTGAAAGTTTCATAAATTTGATAAATGTGATTGTGAATTAAAAAAAGAAGGATTTTAAAGTACTGGTATTTTACTTAAGGAATTTCGTTCCTTCTTTCTTTTTTTTTTTTTTTTTTTTTTTTTTTTTTTTTTTTTTTTTT
>NC_133313.1:5533160-5549049 GCF_012295235.1 Primulina huaijiensis
TTTTTTTTTTTTTTTTTTTTTTTTTTTTTTTCAGGATCACGAATGCAAATTGTCCTAAATATATTTGTAAATGAAAATCAAAATCAGAACAAAATTTATGATTCCTTTATAAATTTTTAAATTCCAAAATAAATGATAAAATTATTTTTTGGTCTTATATATTTGTTTTTTTTACGATTTTGATATTCTATTCGAGTCTTGATCCTATATATTTCAATTTTTTTACGGTTTAAAATTTTTTTATCTGGAGTATTAATGTGATATTGCACATAACATCACAAATGTTGGCGTCAAATTAGTGCTGCATAAGTGACATGAACACTACATAGGAAAAATTGGATAAATTTCAAATATAAAGAACTAACATTTAAATTTTACAACATATAATACCATATCATGAAAGAAAACATAAATATATAACATCAGAAATATAATTTTTCAATTTAAATTGAAAAGTACAATTGAAATGTCTTAATCTAATCTATTTTATTAAAGTTGAGGACATCATAGTAACCAACTAAGAAAGACACAAACTTTTTCTTCCAATTTTATCTTTATATGATACTAATATTATATATATATATTTTTTTTAAATTTCAAAACACACACTTTTATTTTTATTTTTTTTATTTCAACAATTCAAATATTGATTTAGTGACTCCATAATTTATCAAATTTCACTTTATTCCATCAATAATAATAAAAAAAATTGTACACACGTATCGTGAGTTCAAAGTAACTAGTCCGTATAAAGGGGAGGTGCAAGGCTATAATTGTGGGCATGCGTTCAGGATAAGGTTTTTGGAAATAAAACAAAAACAGTTGTTTTTAACAGTTAGGATTCTGTTGGTAAAAACAGAGGGAGGGCCGAATAAATAAATAACCAACAACTTTGAGGGCATTCGGTTGGAGCTAACGGACAAAAAAGGCTGCGAACCAAGAAAGTGAGAGTAGGCTGATTTTCTCGTGGCAAAGCCTCAAAGCCAACCAATCACAGTCTCGTCTCATTAAGCTCACTTCCATAAATAAAGTATCAATTATGATTAAATATTGGATATTATTATAAAACTATAAAGGATATTCTTCTATATATATTTATTAATTTTTATTTTGTTAATACATTCCATGTGTAAAAAAAAATATTTAAGTAGGTGAAAAGACAATGAGTAAGTCTTTTGTGAGAATATCTCACGAATCTTTATCAGACGAGTCAACCCTATCGATATTCACAATAAAAAGTAATACTCTTAGAATAAAAAGTAATATTTTTTTCATTGATGACCCAATTAAGATATTCGACCCACGAAATTGATCCGTGAGACCGTCTCAGAAGATTTTTTATGAAAGACAATTAATATACTTATATTTTAATCGAGTTTTGTTGACATAACTCAAATATTCTAAATTATATAATATTCTCAACAACTCAAGTTTCAATTTCTCAAATGAATGAGAGCAATTATTCGGTGCATCTCTTTATTTCTTATCAATAATTTATTTTTGAATAATTGTATTACTTTGTAATTTATGAGAAACTGAACACATGATTTTATTTGATATAAAATGATTTTACCAAGAAACACAACTTCAGCAATCATACAATTTAAATCCTTTAGATTGTTTTTTTTTAATAAAAAAATGGTTCATTGTTAATTAATAGATAGAAATGCACTTCTAGGAAAACTGAATATTTAAATTCGTTAATAATTTAAATGTTAAAGTAAGTCTCTTGTGAGAAGATCTCATGAATTTTTATTTGTGAGACGAGTAAACCTACCGATATTCATAATAAAAAATAATACTCTTAGTATAAAAAGTAATACTTTTTCATAGATGATCCAAATAAGAGATTCGACCTACGAAATTGATCCGTGAGACCGTCTCACAAGTGTTTTTTTGAAAAATTTATGTATATAACAAAAAATAAAGTTATGTAAAGAATAAATTCTGGATCTAACATATATATACATATAATTATAATTATAAATAAGTTCAACTACCTATAAATAGGGGCAATTTGGGTAGAAGAAAGAGAGAGGATCGATCTTTATACTTCCGTTTGAGGATGCATCGATGATGACACTCCGACATGACGGTGACGAGTTCACGCCGATCCACCTGAGTCAACAAGCGCTTCCATAATCTGTACGGCGGAGATTCTTCTCGACTTTATCGGAGTTGAATACTCTGGCGAAGATGATGAATGTGAAAGGATTGAGCGGGACGGAGATAGAGTACGTAAGGAAGCATCACCAGCACGAGATTAGAGATAATCAATGCAATTCCTTTCTCATCAAGCGTATTAAAGCTCCTATTCATCTTGTAATATGATTTTTTTTATTTTTATGTTGGGTTTTGTTGTGTGTGAGCTTGTGTGGATGTGCGTGTGATTCAGTGTGTGCGTCTTGGATGGGTTTCGTGTTGTGGATGGATTGTGAGTTTTAATTGGGGAATGGATGGATATGTGTGTACTATGAAGATTTGAGCTCATAGTTATGATTTTAGTTCGGTTCAAGAGTTCAACTGTTTGTGGTTGAAGTTTGACCGGAGCCTTTTGGGTTTGATTCAGATTCATCGCGATGGATGAAAATAGGAAACAAGTGTGTTTTTAATTTGTTTGTCGCTGTCATGGAGATTGAAAAAAGCGCGAAATTTTGACAATTTTGTTAATGGATGAATGATACCAGTTTCTACTGAAGTAAGTTTGGTTTTTCATAGTTTGTATTTTTTTCCCGACGTTCTTTGAAGTGATAACCTCATGTCTTGCAAGATTTTCAGCAGAATAATTCTTTTCTTCTTGGGAGTTTTCCAGGGTTTTCATGTATGCTTGCTTGTTTATCTTGCATAAGTGGCAACCAATTAGCCAGGTCGTGATGCCCTTGGTTTTCTTGGACTTAGGTGTCAGCGTCGGGTTGGTGTGTGAGTGGGCATACCTTTTTGAAACAATTATGTACTTTTTTAATATACTTTGGAAATGTATTAGAGGTGGTTGGAGAATGAAAGATTTTGTTTATTTGTGTTGAATGACCGTTTCTATTGTGAGGTTAGAGTTCAATGATTGGGTGGTTGAACTTCTTCATGTGAAAGGCTTTGACGTCCTATTATTATGAATGCTAATGAGGGGTTATATGAATTCGTAAGAAAGCTTGGGCATTGAGGTTGTTTATTCGTAGTGATATATTGTATGTGGTTCCTTCATGCTAGGTTTGGTCTCTGGTACGTAGATTTGACCAACCACAGAAGTACAAGCCTTTTGTCAGCCGATGCGTTGCGCAAGGAAATCTTGAAATTGGGAGTCTGAGGGAAGTTGATGTCAAGTCTGGTCTTCCTGCCACTACCAGCACGGAGAGATTGGAGCTTCTTGACGATGAAGAGCACATACTTAGTGTCAGGATTGTTGGTGGAGACCATAGGCTCAGAGTATGCTAAAAACACAAATATTTCCTTCTTATTTAATCAGTTTTTCAAATTATTTTTCCAAGTTGTCTACTTTTATCTTGCACTTTGATGGGATTAATGGAATGGTCTGTGGGATAGCATAGTTGGTCTCAGGCTGAGTTTCTTGAGCATTAGCTAATTTTTAAGCTATTAAAGAACCTTGATATTTATCTGAATATTCCAAGGATGGTGAATCATCCGGGGTTCATTAACCATGATACTATATTATCTTGAAAGTCTCCTACTGAAAATGACTTACCACCATCTATGTTTTAGTATATCAAAGAATCAAAGTTTGAGTTGAATTGTCGTTTATTTTTTTGTGGGGTTTGGCTAAAGGCCGCCAAAATACAAGTGTTCTCTGGAGCCTGGAATTGAGAGAATTCAACATGGACCCAGATTGGCTGGTCGTGTTGACAGATAGAAATATTACCCCTGTATCAAAGAGACTGACACAGTTAATAATAAGCCAAATAAATCATAATTGATGTACGTATGAAATTTTCAGAACTTCTATCATGGCACCATGTATTAAAAACCATGTTTAATTCCCATAGACTGAAGCTTATGGTCCATGACCATACAATACTCAATGACTGCAGCCTATAGCTTCCTTCTGAATGTACCATTTCTCCTAATGTAAATACAACAGATCATATCATTATTCAAAAGTCTCTACGTTTCTTCCAGAACTACGCTTCCATTGTATCTGTCCATCCAGAAGTAATTGAAGGGAGACCTGGGACAATGGTGATTGAATCATTTGTCGTGGATGTGCCTGAAGGAAACACAAAAGATGAAACATGTTTCTTTGTGGAAGCGCTGATAAAGTGTAATCTTAAGTCGCTCGCTGATGTTTCTGAGAGGCTTGCAGTGCAGGACAGGACCGAGCCTATCAATCATGACTAGAACTGCAACATTTTGGAGGCTATTTTCACCAAGGATGAAGCTTATGTGAAGGCTTTTGGACTTTCAAGGCTTTGGAGGCTGTGTTCATTTCTCTGGTTTGCTGTTTGTATCTTTATCATTTTGGATTTTTTGTAATTTGGAGCTCAAAACTGAAGATAATATGGACTTCTGTGCGAACATATGATAAACAAAATTAAATATCGAAATTCCAGGGTTCTGTTCCGGATGTGTGTGGTGTGCATGTATATACATTTGTTTGTATGTATGTACATGTTTATATTTATGATATATATGTATGTCCACAAAGATCCAGTTAACCTTTGTATCGGTCATTGTGACTTTTTTCTCAAGAAACATTAGAGAATGTTTCTGAACATCAAGAATGAATCTCCTAGATTTGGAACATTAGTGTGCATTAAGCCCACTTTTACATTTTTTAAAATCGAAATTGGAACCTCGCATCGCAAGCCGTTTTTCGTGCGTATTAAACGCAAAAACACGTCTTAATATTCGTCCAAACATCTTTTCACACCAAATTATGTATATTTAATTATGTTTGCATGAAAAATAAGATGCTCCACTTGTATTTTTGTTTTTATGACTAAATATGCATAAAACTAGAGTTTTCATCTTTTAAAACTCTTGCTTATAATGCACAAAAGGGCTGCCATGGTAGGGTTACTAGAAGGGATGTTTTTCTAACATGTTTAAGGATCCTTAGGTGCATGTTTGAAGGCTGGACAAGGAGGGTAACCAAGATGAACGAAATTTGGGTTGAAGGTAGGCTAGGGTTCGGCTAGGAGTCCTTGAGAAGCACGGCATTTAGCTGCTGTTAGGGCGTGTCCAAGAGACCTAAAAGGGCTGGACTATGGTCCTAGGGTGGCTGCACGAGGGCTGCTTCAAGGGCAAGGGGCTGGACGCAAGGCATGGCCGCGCAAGCCTTAGGGAGTGACGGGTTGAGGGTGTTGTCTCCTAGGGTTGTTAGGTTCTGTCTAGCAGCATGTTATGGGCTCGGGTTAGGCCTAGGGTGGCTGGCTAGGGGCTGGTCACGACGATAGGGGCTGGGATCAAAGGGAACCATGGTCTATGGGACTAGGGTTTTGAATTTTGTGAGGAAAATTCAGTAGGTGCCCTAGGTTTTGTTCAAGTATCTTAATTGGCTTGGTTTGGGTTGTATAAGGTAGTGTTAGGTGTTAATAAGTCATGGTTCAAGTTTGGTTAAGTTTCGAGTCCATTCAGGTTAAAACCGCAATGTACGTCTAAGTTTTAAATACGAATTGAGAAATTAGTCGAGGAGCTTAAGTTTACGTCTAAGAAATATTTATGGGTGTATTTTTAGGTGATATGTTAAGTTTGGAATGATTTGGGTCGTCGTTTTAAGGTCTAAGAATAAATTGAGAAAGTTAGGATTTCAAGGGAAAAACATTCATTTTAAACCTGAAAAATGTTAGACGTCCTGACAGTGCCCCTGAATGCTGTAATATATGTTAAAATGCTTATTTTAAATGTTCAGACTAAACAACTTTGATCCTATCTGTCCAACCGCCAAAGATGACTCGCAAGTAATCTCTCAGCTTGAAATGGACGCTCTCTCACTTTCGATGATTGCTTTTCAGAAACGGCAGGAACTTAAACTTCCTGCGGTTGAAGAAAAGAATAAGCTCGACTCAGAACTTAATTTTGATAAAAAGCTGGGTTTTCAGACCTTTAAAGTTCAAACCACAACTTAGAATCAACCATCTTCATCATCTGCTTTGCTTACAAATTCTCCACCAACAGAAGTACCGACTGAAACCGTTTTGAACCAGTGCTAGGGTTAACATCCAACCACCAGATGATACACTTATGGAAAAGGATGTTCCCATTAATGAGCAACCCTGCCATCAAGATGAAGCGGACCTCATGCCAGTGATTCATGACGAAGATGCATCTGCTCCACCAACCGGCCCCATTATGTCTCATGTCTCAGCACAAATCGGTCTTTCCGAAGTCCAACCGATTTCTGTCAAAGAAGGTATGAAATTTTTGTCTTATTTTGATCAGGACACGACTCGCAAAGAAGAATCTTTTTCTCTCCAGTATACTTCTGCTGATGATCCTACTCAAAGCCATCTCCAAGCAAAGTTGGTGTCATCCCCTCAAGCTCCACAGAAAGACGAGGTAACTGTTGACTCTATGCCCCAAAACTCTCCTACATCTGAAGCTCTTTTAAACACTCCAGAAGTACAAGAAGCCACAGACAAAGCAATCCCTGTCCCAACGGATGAAATTGACAGAGTTGTTGCAAATATAGTCGCTGAACTCGATGAGTCTCAGCCCTCAAAGTCGGCTGGAAAGACTCTTCCTCTCAACTGATCTCATTTAAGGCCAGATTAATGTCTTCACCTGATCTAGTTGAACCGGAAGAAGAAGAATTAATGGAAGAAAACTGCCAAAGGGAGATTTTAGACAGACTTGCAACCATGAATCAATCGATTCTTGCTCTTAACCGCAAGCATTTTTATCTGAAGTTGAACAAGCTAAACAAATCCAAGGACAAAAGAAAGGTTAATGTATTGTATTTGTTTAAGATGTCTTTGCTATTTCTTACTGAAGTTTGTAATTTCATTTACTCAATGAAATACAACTTTTTATCTTTACCTGATGCAATTACTTAGCTGGTGCAATTATCTGTAAAATTTTGTATAGTTCTGTAGCAGGGTTTTTCATCACCAAAAAGGAGAAAATTGTTAAGAAATTATTATTACCCAAAAGTTTTGGTGATCAACAAAATAAAATAGCACTTGACTATTTTAGGAAGCAGCTGCAAAGTTTTATGTATAACAGGTAACGATTCAACCGTTTATAGAGTTCACACCACCTATCAGTTCAACCGTTTAAAGTAGAAGAAGTTCAATCTTTTCAACAAGCTGTTCGAAAAACCTCATGTCGAAGTCATTAAAGAGCCATTTATTGCTCACTTAATGAAAGACATTCTCTGACCGGTTCAGAACATTCAAATAGGTTTGCACCGCTACAAGTCAACTATGTTATGCACAAGTCCCAATATTGATCTGTATGTAAGTCACTATCCCAGAAGGAAAAGATTACTTATGTCCTACAAGTTATGATGGTAAAAATAGTTGCTATAAAAGGACACCCAGCAGTAACTCTTCAAGGAACGTGATTCAAAGCTATGCTAGCAAAGAGAACATTAAATGTCTTGCTGAAGAACATTTAATGAAGTTGTAGCTGATAGTAACACATCATTCCAAGGTTACAGGTTAACGTTGCTCATCTTCTTCCGACCGTTGGAATGATAACTTATATAAGTGAAGCTGGATGTATGAAAGAACACACGCACGATAACAACGAGAGACATAATCTTCAAGCTTTAAAAAGCGTGAATCTTTCAAGTCTGCATACTTTTAGAATCTGAGCGCAATCAAAGATCACATATCTTTATCGCTCACTCAAGCAAGCATTCAATAGAAAGATATCCGATCTCTCAAGGATCACATTCGTGCTACCAAAACAAGATTGTTTATTTGCATCAATAACCTTTTGGCTATCTGATTTATAGAAAAGTCTGGTGAACCGAGAGTTCTTAAATTCCAAAAGTGTAAAGTGATCGCTAAGAGTTCCAAAACAGACAGTGTGATAAGTCCTGATTCGAGTGGGCTGTTGCAAAGAGTTTTGTAAAACAAAAGTCTTTTAGTGGAATCCTTCCTACAGAGGAAGAAGGGATGACATAGGAGTTTTGTCTCCGAACATCCATAAAAATCTCATGTCCCTATTTTTCACAAGCCTTTACACTTTGTATTATATCCTGCTGTTTAGTTTGTTAACCGGTTGAAAATATCATTATAAATATTGAACCGTATTCCGCACCTTTTACGCGGTTCATACTTCTAACAGTTTGTGAGAAAAACTTTCAACCGTAGTAAATATTTTCAAAGAGTTTATTCACCCCCCTCTAAACTCTTTCCCGATCCCAACAGACTTGTTACAAACTTTAATCAGTTCAGCTAATTTTTTGTTCTCAAACAGAAGTTGCTTATGATCAATCAATATTCTTTCATTCCATGTCTTAAACTTTGCAACTTTTGCCTTAAGACAGATCACTTAATATGACTATTCCTAGTTAAGTTATGTATCATTGTCAGTTGGGCTTGTTTTCCTTGCTTTGACTTCCAAGAACGATTGAGAAAGTCTTTATACTAATTTACCATATTATGAAGTACAATAAGGAGATCATCTGGTACAAATCTGTTGAGCTAAAATGAAATACCTATTCACTGGTGGATTCCATCTTAGCATTAGTGTAGTGACCCGTTCCAAAATCACCTACTAAACAAGAGCTAAGCATGCAATTAACTTAAATAACAATAATCAGAGATAATTGCGGAAACGGTCAAAAAACAATAATTATACAACCCAATCGAAGTCCAGAATTACTCAAACCAAAATATACGGTACAACCATATCGAATCAAAACAGTACTGATAAACTAAATCAACCGACTACTCAACGTCGTCGTCGTCCTCCTCCTCCTCCTGAGCCATCCAACCCGAGGTCTGCTCCTTGGGAATGGGCTGTCCAAGATAAACAAAATCGAGGACGTGAGTGATAAGAACGCCCAGTACAAAAGCATGAGTATACAAACATATATGACATGCACATGCTATGATATGATACCAGGGTAGTCAAGAAACATGAATCACAAAAGATCTCAACATGTTCAGTCTAGAGGCGCCAAGTGGATAGTGTCGCGCGGTACTCCTCTAGGTCACTACATCCACTACAAGATCAGACGTGGACTTGAAATGTCTCGGATCACCGAAGCCCTCCCGACCCGTCAGCCACTGTGTACTCTCGGTGTCCATGCGTCCACAAGATAGGGTTGAGCGGCCCACAAGATATAGCTTATCTCGAAAGAGATACAGCTCAACAGTAAAGACACAGTATCGTCAACAATATAAATGAAGGAAGATTGAAAGGATATTCAACAGACACTGAATGCTTCCACTGTAAATCCCCCTTCAAACACCGAATTCTTAAGTCCTATGATTGCAAATTTCCATTCAAATATATTCTCCTGAAAAACACAAATTCAATCAGCGACCGTTTATGGATAAGAAAAAAGAAAAAAAAGGAAAAAAAAGTCATTCTGCTTTGTACACGGTCAAGAGAAGAAAAATGATTCGAATTCAACTTCCAAGCTGTGAAAACGTAGATCATAAGAAATTAAATAACATAATCAAACCTTCTGTTAACAAAATCATCTAATTTCTTATACATTGAAATATAAACAAGTAAACTAATTTAGAATTCTCATGTGAAATCAACAACAAAAAAGAATCATACAACCAAAACCACCATTAAAATCTATAAGCTCATAAAGAATCAACAAAATTCATTCCCCAAGCAATAAACAATCTCAATCGAATTTCGATGATCTGAAATTAATTTCCCCAAAAACCATACCTCGAAAAGGAGGCTGATGGAATCATCGGAGGGATTGGATTGCATCTCTTTAAGCTCCTGCAAAATTCTCTTCATCGTAGAGTTCTTCGAATTGTACTTTTCCACTATCGTCATTTCTCCGATCGGGACCGCACCTAATTCTACTCGCGAGGGAGACAATTCATATGAATTCTTGTTTCTTCAAAGAATCACAACACCACAAAGAGTACATCGGCAATAGCGGAGAAAGCAACATTGAGTTCAACTAGAATCACACCCGGCGGAAGACTTTCTTCCTCTCCCATTTAGATTTGACCAAATTAATTAAGAGTCGATTTTGATATATTTTGTTGAATTGATCTGTCTCACGGATAGAGATCTATTAGATCGTTTCATAAAAAAATCATCATTAACTATTTGATTGTGTTGTCAAAATGATATCAGTTTCTCAACAGTGAAATCAGCTATCGGGTTGACCCGAAACCCATGAAGAGTGGGTCAGGCATGATTTTCCGTTATTGGGTCGGGTGAGAATGACGACACTTTTCACGGGTCGACCTGGCAGGCTTCGACAAACCCGACTCGTTTTTATCAGTACTACTGCTGACGGCGTCTCTTAACTGCTCTCTTCGTCTCTCTTTTCTTTCTTTTTTTAATTTTTATTTTAAAATATAAAATTTAATTATAATTATTTTGTTCTTCCTTGTCACTAAGCATGGGGCAATTTAAAATCTAACTCTAAGTAAATTTTAATTTTAAATTTTAGCCTTTTAGAATTCAAAATTTGATAAATAACATCCACTTAAAAAAAATAATTAATTAAAAAACAAAAGAAGAGTAGAAACAAAAAAGGGAGAAAGGAAATAGATTCTTGTTCCCTCCATTTTTCTCATCTTTCTCACAACGATTCTTCTTTTATTCATCTTTCACTTATTGGTCTTCTCTTCAATTTTTTTTCCTCTGCATTAAGCAAGAGAATATTGTAATCATTTGTTCCCTAAAAAAAGTTTCAATTTTTCTCAAAATTGTCAGAAATTTTAAATCAAGTGTAAGTTCTAATGTCATCTTAATTTTTTTTTTATCGATTTACTGGTTTTTATTACAATGTATATATTGTAAATATAATTTTTCATATATTTCATTCTTAATTGTTCGGTCGCCCAAACATTATGGGTTCAGTCGCCTAATTCTGTTTTCAGTCGCTCAATTCTATTTTCAGTCGCCCACTTTGATATGTTATGTCATCCGATTATATGTTAAATCATTTAATTTTTATGACATCTTTATTTCTTAGTTTGTATAGGAATGACGATCATCCAGATTTTGATTAATTTTAATGGAGAGTGGAAGAGTGATGAACAAGGAACTTATACATGGTTATCCGAATCTAAAGAATGGACAACTATTTCCATTGATGGTAGTAATTTAACCATAGAATGTATTTGAACATTAATGATTTTGTATGAATGAATCGAAAATATTTTGTACTATTCAATCTATAAAAGGTGATCAAATTAATGTTTTGTGGACTATTTACTATATTATAGTATATTATAATCGCGTGAATATAAAATATAAAAGTGGCGTAAAATAATTCAAAGAGCGACTGAAAGCGACTGAGTGATATATAATTCTTATAATAGAAAATATGAGCAACTTCACGTTTGGGTCTATTTACTCTATTTTAGTATAGTATAATGGAGTGATAGTGTAAAATATAAAAAAAAATGTCATAATACAAAGAGCGACTGAGTGATATATGATTGATATAATAAAACCACTTGATGTACTAGAAAATATTGTTTTTTGGAAGTGGAAGGTTGGATGTTTTTTTTTTTTTTTAAAAATGTAATTNCGAATTTGCTCACTTTGTTTTTACCATATCACTCAATCGTCATTCGGTCGCCCTTAATCGCTTTTTAGCTTATTTCACAATATTTTTCATTTTATAATATCTTATCAATAAAAATATATCTTAATATATTAAGTACCATATAAAACATGAACTTACTCACTATTTTTTACTATATAACTCAGTCGCCTTCATGTGAAAAAGCAGGAACCAACAATTAAACAGAATACAACAAAACTCTGAAAAACAAAGCTTCACGTATTCACAACAAAAGCAAACGAATTTGTATACTACGATCGTACTAAAAAAAACATCAATGATCAAAAAATTACAAAGAGAAAAAAACTAGTTAATCGGATTTTTTTCCCACATAAATCAGGACCAATAATTAAGTAACTGTTACATATAAAAACATATAAATTTTTTACCGAAAAAAAAGAAGAAAAACATCGGTGATATAATCGCATGGTAAATTCATCTTTTAGTAAAAAAGAAACATTCAAAAACACAAAACTTTCGTCAATCGATAATCGGACAATTTGGATGAATGATCAACGCGTCACCGAGATATGGATACATACAATTAGCAAATCCAACACGGAGTCGGGAGAATCGAAGAGAGGAAAGTTGATGGTAAATCGGGAGATAGTGGAATTCGGGTAACAACGTTCTAAAGTAAAAGAGACTTGCATATAAGAAAAAAGAAAACATTAGTTTACGGTTAAAAAAAAAAGATATAAAAATATTAAAAATAAGGGTAAAATTGATATTTCAAAAGTGAGGGTTAGTTTTTTAAATATGAAGTGGTTGGGTGTAATTAACCTTCATTTCCCCACTAAGCATATCCGAAGAAATTGAGAATTCAATCCTCATGTTTTCAATTTCAATCGCGATTAACAATTGAGGAATCCGCTATCTGAATTTCTCCTCTTGTTGCAGCAGTGAGCTCGATCGATCGATTTTATAGTCACTCGATTTGGTTATCTTTTGCGGGGCATTTAAATTTATAGCCTCCTGACCTCTTGTTTTTAAATTTATAGCCCTTTTTATTTTAAAACAGTAATCTCCTTTTTAAAAATTTTTTAACTCCCTTAATGGCCCATCATGCTTCCGTTAAATAAATTAAATCTTTTACCTTTTTGACCAGAATGCCACCGGGTTATATCCACCGTATTTTACGAACTGCTCCTCACAATCCAACCACACGATCGCAACCGATGGTTACTAAGCAGATTCCTTCAGCAGAACTTAGCACAACCCTAATTCGTTTCCTATCTTAGGGTGTACAGCAAAAGATAAAATTTTGAAAATAATACATGAGAGGGGCTAAGAGCAAAGATCTCTTTATTCAAACACAAACATTTATTTATTATATAGAACCTCCTGTAGAGGAGGAGGAACTTGCTTAGCTACCACATAAACTAGAAAGAGAAAATATTACAATTGGTTTTGAAAGAAATGAGGAAAATGTTCGATGATCTTCACTTCTTTCTTTCTGCCTTATTTATAGAAGGCTTCCTTCGGATTTGAAACTCGGACTTCAAATCTTCATAAGCCTTTACAGCTAGCCTTGGGATCATGTAGTGGTTGAATGGTCCTGATACTTTTCTTGTCTTTTTCTAGATTATTAATCTAGCAATCAACTTCTCATCTTCTTTTAACTCTCCGAGATACCAATAGAGATGAGTCTGGAGTAGATCTGCTGTTATCTCATCACCCTTTTCTTTGTACATTTTAATTATTGATCTGAGAGCAGCAGCTTCACTTCTCTTGTAATTAATCCTTCTTTTCAAAACTTTAAGATATACTCGATACATCTTTGAGTTTTGATTTTTCTGGTGTGTTTTACTGGTTCCAAATTACCCGTATTTATATTGTAAATTTTTGGGTCCAGTTTCTTGTTTTGATTGGATTTCCTTTATCTTTAAAGATAAGGTATCCGATGTTCTTTGTCATTTTTCCACCGATTATTGGTGGTCCTGTCCTTCCACTCACATGGTGGATTTTCTTTTTGGTGAGTGGGATTGGTCACATGTCCCTTTTAATTTTGTCGAGGAATCTTGGGCTTTTTGTATCCTCGAGAAAAATGTGAATGTGGTCCTTCCCCACTTGTCCTTGCTTCGGTAGAATGTTTCCGATCAGATCTCGGTTTGAAACCCTTACCGAACTCCGGTTCTTTCTGATTCTGGCATTCAGGACAGATGTTTTCTGACCATCTTCCTATATGTGCCATATTACAGAATTTTCGGCGAGTCTCTTTACTAGCCGGCAGCTTGCTGTTCCACAGAAGATTTCTTTTCTTTTTGAATAGGTCTTCTGCAAAACTTGTAGTTTTTCCTGTCATAGTGTTTAACATGAATGATCCATTTAAAGAATTTTGGTAAAACTTAAATGGAAACTTGACTTTGTCCATCTCTGTGAGACAGACCCAGATACCCCATGCTCTCCTGGTAGACATGTCATCTTCATTAAATGAAGAGACTAAGGGGGTTTCGTTTGTAGGAGGATCCTTTATAAATTTTTGAGAATTCATGTCTGGCCTCCTTAGCTTGATAAAATGAAAGGCTTCGTGTGAGCCTTTTCCTGCTGGTTCTGGTGCTGCACTGAAAAAGTATAGCTCCAAAACATCTCCTCTGGACAAATGATCATTATTTGCCCAAGTCTCATGAACAGCTTCCTGAATCTATTTTGGTAATGCTGATATATCCGGGAAGCTAGGCGAAGTAATATAAACTGAGGCAAGAGCCCCAAATTCATACCAGGCTTTAACCTCTTTTGGATATGAATTTTGGTTCATCCATATTCTAGGATATTTTCCTGCAACATCAACTCGAACCATGGCTGTGTTGATGCCAATTCTTGTGTTTAATTTCTCCCAATTCTGTTGGTAAACCTGAAATGGAGAAATTGTAGTTTCCTTAGTACCAACCTTAGTTTTGCCTTTGTCAGTACGAGGCCTAAGGTTGATCTCTCCCTCTTCAATCCCCGAGGTGAAGGGTTGACTTGAGGACTCGAGATAAGGATCTGGAGTCTCAATTTTTGTTTTAGCCGATTCATCTATAGATGATCCCGACTTAACACTTGTGCAAGGGGTATTTGAATCCCCCGCTACAGGTATAGAGTCATGTACTCGAAAACTCTCCATTTGGGAAACCAATGGTTTCTCAATGCCTTGGAGGATAGGCCGTTGCATTACAGACCATAACTGAGTGTATGCCTGTAAACATCCTGTAATTCGATCAGAGACAATTCTCTTATTGGCTTGTTGTAGCCTTCCCGCAACTTCTGCGTTTACGGCCAACTTGTTGAACTCGGTTTGAAGCATTTCAAGGTGTTCCCTCAAATGCCTCTGCATCTTGATAATAGCATCAATGTCAATGCTGTCCATCTCTTGTTAAAAAATCTGCAAGAATGTTTTCATGAGATTTAATTATCATAATATCAAAAATATAATTTTGACATAATGCCTGCCATCTTAATAATCTGGCCTTCTCAGGTTTAGATTCAATTCTATTCCTTAAGAAAGCTTTCACCTGTGTGTTATCAACTTTCAAAGTGAATTTCTTTGCAAGTAAAAATAATGGCCATTTTTCAAAAGCCCTTTTTACTGCATAAAATTCCTTCTCGTTGATATGCCATCTTATGGCTTCTGCATCTGAGAATAAACCGCTACAATATCTGCATGGTTGTTCTCCATCTGGTGTGAGCTTAGTAAGAACTGCTGCCCACCAATGATCACTGGCATCGGTATACAATACCAGATTATCCTCATCTTGAGGAATAGCCATTTTTGGAAGATTCTTACATATCTTCTTTAATTGGCATAGTCCTTTTGTGTGTTCATCCGTCCATATAAATCTAGCATCTTTTTTCAATAATGGACTAAACACTTTCCTGTGTTTTGCTAGGTTTTTAATAAACATCCCAGCAAAATTAACAACTCCTAAAAAACTTTGAAGTTGCTTCTTGTCTTTGAGACTTTCTGGAAAATTCTGCACTTTTTCCACTATGTGTTCTTGCAGAATAATTCCTGATTCATCGATTTCAATTCCGAGGAATTCAATCTTTCTTGTCGCAATGACTGCTTTCTTTTCAGATAAAACCAGTCCTTCTTTTTTACAAACATTGGAGAAAATCTCCAAATGCTTAACATGTTCATTCATATCTTTAGATACTATTAAAACATCGTCAATATAAACAAACATAAATTTAAAATAATCTTTAAAAAGATTATCCATTTTTCTT
>NC_133313.1:5549999-5580162 GCF_012295235.1 Primulina huaijiensis
ACGTTTCCAAGGTTTATGTTCCTCAAAAAACTCTAGTCCAAGAACCAATTGATCTGGTTCTTTTCCTGGAATCCCTGTGATATTAACTTCCAATTCTCCTACTTGGATCATTCCTTGGTAAGTTCCTATCATAGGTTGTTCTAAATAGTAGATGGTATTACAAGGAAATTGATTCCTTTGTTTCGTAATATCAAATATTATTTCGACTTCCTTCCACCCTTCTGGGCATCTAAGTTTTCCTATTGTTGAAAAAATTTTTAGCTCATGTTGGGTTTCTTGGACAAGGGTTTTTCCCCATCTGTAGCTTGTTATTCTATCTCCTTGAAAAGATAGTCTTCTTGATTCCAATCTAAGACTCTGATTCCTTTGTAGGATCGGTTTGTCTTGTATTTGGATATCTGTTTCCTGTATTACAGGAAACTCAACTCGTTCTGGATAAATTGCCTGAGCAACTTTTCCAAATATTTCTGGTATCTCAATAAACTCATTTATAATAAACAATTCTGAATGATGTGTATTAGATAGAGCATATGAGATTTGATAGGTAATAGAATATGGTCTATTACCTTCCTTCATCAGTCTTTTCTCCTTGAAATTTTGATGTAATGTCAAGACTCGACTGAAATCTCGATCTGCCAAGTTGTAGGCTATCCTTGGATAGATTACTCCTAAAATTTTGCCTGCACAGAGATTTCCTGAGATAGTTCCCAGTACTGAATCTTGAAGGTTCCCCATTCTTTTATCACATATAGCAATATCAATGGGTGAATCAATACCTTCTTTGAAAGTAGCTTTTATCATAATTTGGATTGCTCCAATATGAATCCAGGACATAGTCCTTGCTACTTCGATCTTGAGTTTTTGTAATTCCTCCTTTATTTTCTCAGAAGGAATTAATTGCATCTCCATTCTATTTCCCGTAAGTTCCATTGGGATTGCCATTTCCCTTCTGGAAACTTTATAGATCAGATGATGCTTTCTATTTCTTAGGCCAAGATTTCCTAAGAACTTTTCTACCTGTCCTGCAGAGAATCCTTGATATCTCTGTAGACTAGGATTTTCTTTCATGATCCTTTGGACCATGTTATGAGATATTGTTGTCTGGCTAAAGAACCCAGACAAATCCTCATATGTTTCGTGTCGAAACACCTCGTTTTCAGTCAGATTCCGATTCAGTTCCATCGGATTCTTCCTGACTTAAAACTTCTTCTTCTTCATATATACTTTCATCTGAGGCAATGTCCTCAAATCGGTATACCTGAATAAGATCTTGGTAATAAACTGCTTCTTCAATATCCGGAGTTGGATCGAAGCGTTTGATACCTCTTTTTTCATTTTCTGGACAGTTAGTCGAGATATGACCTCTTGCTCCACATGTCCAGCAATTACAATCCTTAAAACTTTCATTAGCTCGTGTATGAGCTCTTCTGAAAGTTTTCTTTGTAGGTGTTCTTCCAGTGCTTCGAGATGTACTCGATGCTTGGGAGGATGTCCTACTCCTTGATGGTCCGCTTCTTTGTCCAGATTTATAAGATCTGGCTTTTTGTCTAGACCATATTGTTCTTGGTTTCCAAGAACTTCTTCCACTTCTAGCATAAGGATGAGTTCTGAAACTTTTCCTTCTATGCTTTTGTGGTTTACTTCCAATAATTGTTGGAAGATCATTTTCCTTACAACACAAAGGAGTACGTTTGTTAATACCCCTTAATCGTTTGTAATTCTTTTGTAATGCTGCCAAATGGCACCATTCCGCCAATTTTCCTTTAAGGAAAGAAGCTCTTCGTGCCAATGTATCTGGATTTCCAGGTACATATTCCCTTATGAGCATTTCTCTCCAGGGACTTGGCATTTTTGCGAAGAAAAGCTGCATAGCTATATCTTCTTCGACTCCTGAATTCCATCTATATTTAGTGAATAACATAATGTATTCATCTACTAAACAGATGTCATGTAATTCAAGACTATACAGAGCTTGAGTATATTTCTTCCTCTTCTCTGTGTCTTGACTATTAAAATAGTCTACCCCTATAAATTGTGCTTTAAATAGGGTAGCCATTCTTCCGGCTATCTCGCTTAGAGATTCTCCGGCTAGGACCGACTCTTTAGTTTCCACCGAAGTCATGTCCCAAGCAATTTTCACTGATCCCATAAGACTCATTTCTAGGAGTTTAATGAATCCTTCTCTGTTGAGATCAAGTGTTCCTGCTGCAATTCTCATAGCAGATGTCCAATCGTCTATGAGTTCTTCTCTGTTCTTGAAATCTAATACATCAAGGTTAAGCATAACCCCGTAAGGATGTATAGGATCTAAAACAGTTTTCCCATATGGGGTTTGGTGCAAGAGAATTTGATTTCTCCTTGTCCTTGTTCCCGCAGGGTGTGAACCTCCACCAGTATGGAAATCAGTTTGAGATTCTCTCATGTGTAAATTTTGAGATCCCACACTTTCCCTTGGTGGTTCCTGTGAAGATGACCAAGTTATAGCAGGTGTTTCACCTCCTGCTGTGTTCATCTTTAGATCTACAACTTTGAGATTTGCGAAAGATTCCGCAAGTTCTTGTAGATCCTCCAGACCAATCCTTTCTAAAGTTGTCATCAGATTAATTTCTTTTCTGAGACAGACTTAATTAGATTGATCATCTTTTCTTCTTCAGTCAAAGGTTTTGACACCACTCTGGCCTTTCCTTGTTGATGTAACAAAGGTTCAGTACCAAATGATGGTGGTAACCATCCTCCTGAAGNTACCTGAGGGTGCTGATACTTCCCTTTCTGTTTCTGATATCTAACAGTAGTTAGATTCTCTTGTTTATATTCCAAAATATTGGAATAATTCTTGTAAATTATTTTTCTCGAACCTAAGTTCGGATTCATAATTTTCGAAATTCTCCTCCTCAAACATTTCGTTTCTTTGTAACAATAAATTTTGTGTTTGAAATAAATTAACCTAAAGCTCTGATATCATTTTCAAAGGATTTTGGTTAAGGAAATTAATTAGATCTTTAAAATAGAAAGGAGGTTATTTTTCAAAATAAAATTATGTGAAGGTTAAATTTTTAATTGAATTTTCATCGAAGGTTATATAACAAAATATCCCTATCTTTTGCATCGCCTGGTACTTTTCTTGTTTGATGGATCCTGTTTCGTGATTTTAGGCGAGGGAGACGATTGGTGAATGAGAAATGGGGTTACAGTCTTCTGGGCGTTCGCCGATCGTTAAACCTTCTCACTGGTTGCAATCCAGTTTCTGAGTTTTTCCAGTGCTAATCTGAAGTCAATTAATTGTATTTTTATTGTAATAGATAGATAAACTCGCAAACAGGGTAGAAGGGAGGGGGGAGGGAGGGGTGAGTGTTATGGATGGGGTCTGTAATGAGACAACCGTAGGGGAATCGCAGCCTTCGGAATTGGAAGGGGATGAAAGTTCGACTTCATCTTCATCCACATCCAAGCTGATATCATGGCGTCCGTTGCCGCTTTCCTTCCGTTATTATTATCCAGCTTTGGGTGTTAAGTTAAAGCACCAAACTTTGCGGGTCTTTGTTAGAAAGCCTGTAAGTGATCCCTGACTGTCATTTTACTTGAATTTTTGCTTGTTTTTGTGGTACCATCTCGTGAGTGGACCCTCCATGTAGGGAATCGTTGATTCTTAGTGTAATTATGGGATTTATATACGATCAATCCTATCTGCTCATGGGTTTAATAATTTATTCATGATCACAAGTTTATGTTGATATCACCTGATGTAGTGACCAGAGACTATTACGTATGTATGTATTGATACCATGGCGTTCATAAATAAGTGCTGATTCTATCTAAGCATGCGATCTTATCCTATCACGATTTATTTCCCTGTGAATTTAAATGATAGGAACGATAATGACATAAAACACCGAGGAAAGGGAAATAGAAAAGGTTGTCTGTTAATTGTGGGTGGTTCAGAAGAACCTAACAATTGTAGAGAGAATCCTGAATTAATTTAATTTTCTTTTTGAAACAGAGTTCTATTTACATAGATAAAATGATGTATGCTAGCATTTAGGCTCCATAGACTTTGTGTGCAAATTGCTAATTTTAATTAATTGACTAGGAAATGGGGAAAAATCAATTTTGACCGGGATATAGATAGTTGTTTAAGACCATCAAAGTAATTGCCTTGTGCAAATGACCATAGGTATGTAGAAAGAAGAGTGTTTATAGATAATTGGGAAATCTTTAAAAAAATCTGCTGTGGGTCATTAGCCAGATTCGTTACCTCTCTGATGACAAAATTATGCTAAGGATTTTCGTCTTCATCATAATGTCATTGGTTTCATATTATGTGTGTGTGTGCCTATATATATAATGTTTGTATAAAAATAATTTCTTACACATTAGATAGAATGGCAATTGTCACGGCTTTCGTAAATGGGTGAGAATTCAGTAATCTATTTATTGGTAGAATTCATGCTAGCATAAGGGTAGTACTCTAATGCTAAATCCAAGGATCCAAAATTGACTTGGACATGTGGGGTCCATAAATTTATATAGACCCCACATAACCAAACTAAAATTAAACTCTTAGATGTTGTGTGAAGGTACTACCCTTATGCTAGCATCTCATCAACCTTGTTTATTGGGCTTTTGAGTTGAACTCCTCTCTACCTTGAAATCCTGATCCTTCTTTGGCCTCAAACTTTTGAAAATAATAAATCTTTGTTTATTTTACATTTTTTTCCAGCTAAGAGTTTTGGATATTTAATTGTTTTGACTTCATTTTTTTTGTTTCTGAAAGAACCCTCATCAAACTAGCACTTTTATTTTTATTTACCTTTTTATGTAACACCATTATATACAATCATTTCATTGCATGCATTTCATTGAGGTTCAAAACACATTATTTGAATCATTTCGTTGCATGTATCCCATTTAGTTTCACTATGCTTTATTGGATTACTATTATTTATTACCGTAAGATATTGTCCTAGTCGAATTGAAGGTGGCCAAAAGCTAAATCAACGCCACCTTATGATATTCTCTGTGGACGATGTATCACTAGTTCTTATCAGAAACAGAGTGGGAGAGGACATAATGGAGCTCATGTTGGAATAAGTTGAGGACATTGATGAGCACTTTCAGGAAATGACTTTGACAATGATTTTGTGGGGAAATAAAATTTTACTGAATTTTGAAGTTGTTTTTAAGTCAAAAAGTAACTATAAATCAAAGGCCTAGAGATCAAGATTTTTTGGCTGTATATTGGGGATTGGTGTGCCAATTGAACTAGAAAGATATGGGTAAGATTTGCAATCGGGATTGAGATTGTACCCATTGTCAACACATTTCTTATAAGAGACAGCTCAGGCAACGATGGTAGAAAAATAAATAAGGAAATTCAAAGGGACTTTGGATACTCAGCATGATATGGAATCGACGTACTGCATCTAGAAGCTAGATTGACTAGATGAAATTTGGATGAATTAATTCTTAATTAACCCCAAAAATATAATTTCTCGTCATAGTTTTGTCTCTGGTATGCATTGCTTATGTTCTTAATGTAACACAGTACATGATGATTTTGGGAACTAAGAGTACTGTAATAAACTAATCTAGCTCTTTGGATCTATATTACTGTTACATTGTTGTCTCACCATTGTCATGTGGTGCGCTTCTTGTTAACTTGATATGCTTTATCTTTGATTTTCCGAGGGAAGTATGGTTGGTGTTGCATCTAATATTTTGCCCTTGCCCTCCCCTCCCATTTTCTGAGAAACGAGTTAAACTACATTTGTGGATGTATGGTTTATGATGAACAAAAAATTACTTCATGATGTGCTTCAAGTTGGTGTTGATTTATTATCAGTGATGTATGACCTTGAATTGGTTAAAATATTGTCTGCTGTTGTTTGATGCTTTAGTTTTGGCTTCTAATTTACTTTCTTTGTCCTTGGATGAATGTTCCCGTTAATGTTCCGTGCACGATGTCATAGCAACAGGAAATTATGCAAAAGATATAAGAATGGAAATTGTCTCAAAGTTGTTACGAATTCAATTAGATCTTTGAAGTTTGCTTTATTAGTTCCTTTTTGTTCAAGGGGGAAAATTACTCATATTGACTTAAGTGTTACTAACTTTGAAAGATAGTATGTGTAGGTTTACATTTTTCCAGAATTGTTGATTCAGATCTTAAGGTTTGCTTATTTAGTTTGTTGGCTCGTTGGAACTTCAATTTTAATTTCTGGAATCTTGGCTTTGATTTTGAGATGTCTCGGTGACGTTTATTCAATGTTGCAGTTGGTTTTCAGGTTGACCAAAGATATTGTTGAGATATACCAGACATGCAACTCTCAGTTTTGTTATGCAGAGGAATTGAATCCAAAGAGGTTCTTGACTTCACCATCTGAAGGTCTTTCCAATGATGGCTTGGATAATGCAAACTCAGACCTTATTCTTACCGTAAACTTCGTTCTGAGCAATTTAGACTCAGGGAGAAGGTATGTTTCAATCTAATATTACCCTCTTGTTAATTATCATCTACTAGATGTTTCATTAGTTTAAGGCATTGAGTGGTAGATATCACTTTAATCTCAGGACCTGAAACCCTGATTCATTTATGGTGTATTAAAATCTAACGAGGATTAGGAAAGCCAATTGCTTGCTAAATTGAGTGCGATTAGGATATCCAATTTTTTGCTTGGGAAAATTACATTTTTTGTCTTGAAATTTGCACGTTTTTCATTTTTGGCTATGTTATCGGGAAATTCACTGTTTTAGTCCAGTAACTTGCATTTTTTCTTCCAATTTTAGTTAGTTTTTATTGGAATATTGACGTCGCATTAGACACGTTAGCAATATCCGTCTTTATGTCATCATTTTTCGGTGCCACGTCAATTCTCAGATAAAAAAGTAAGTAAAACCGAAAAAGTACAAATTAGTGGACCAATAACGTAAATTGATTGACAACTTGATCAAATACGGAAAATATGCAAATTATATGACTAAAATTTAATTTTCGCTTACTTGCTTAGTCTTTCTTGAACAAGCATATTTATTTTAGCACGGGCCCAATCTAATGATCACAAATGTCAGATGTTATGGGAGCCATTAAATTCCAATTCTCGTATCAAATATCAGGCTTGGTAAACACTCTGGTTTTATTCTCATGTAAACATTAAAAAAATTAAGTTGGTGTTTTATTCAACTGACAATTCACATGTCCAGCACATACGTGCATAATATCTTTTGGTCTCCTAAGATCCTACAAATACCCTTAGCCATTTATAGGTCGTTTCTTGAGAAGGATGGTGTAAGGGAAGAGTTGTGAAATATACAATAAAAAATCTAAGTTTGGAATAAGTTGGGTTTATTGTTTTTCATTTAATGTTCATTTTAAGAAAACATAATCTAATGTTTGTTTGACAAGATTATTTGTGATGTGACTTAAATTTGAATGTTATTTTTATTATAACCTTCAAAGTAATCAAATCATGCTTTTTCCTCAATGCAAGTGTTATCTATTTTCGCTTTTTATCTACTTATTTTATTTGCATGCTTTCACCTACAATTCTATTTTATAGGCCAATCATCCTTTGCAATACTCATTCATGGCTTCATCACCTTTCTTCTTCTCCACTGCCTCCCACCATGGATGCAAGACACCACCAGTCACCACCACAAACTGATTTTTTATGTGATAAAATTTTATGTACTAATATCAATTTGATTAGTTGATCTGCTGGGCCAAACTTATCAGTTAAGATAGGCAAACATGAAACATGGTTATTAACAAGTGCATAATGAAGAGAAATACCAGAAACTATATAGTGTCTAGATCACCTTATTACATGAGATACTCCTTTTTGACAATATTTGAAATATCTTAGGGTCTTGATTATTGTTGAAACATCAGTTCTATGAGCATCTCCTTACTATTTGCACAAGTAGATGTGATTTCAGAAATGAAATGTCACTGCTCTTTTCTTTTAGAATACTGTAAGTTACCCAGTTACATGTTGAGAGAATTGTGGGAGTGCAAGAACAAAATGGAAGCGTGTCTTCTTAGTTCTGAACTGACACAAAGTAGCGCTTTACCCGAGCCACTACTAAACAAACTAATAAGTATGCAACATTAAAACTTAATAACAACAATTAAACAGCGGAAACCAAATAACTTAATCATCTTACAACCCAAACGAAAACAGAACAAATAATAGCAGTCTTAAACATTAATACAACCATCGTAAACATAATTCTGAACGAGAAAACGATAAACCACATAAAACCTCCACTAGATCACCACCGAAAACCCAACTGCTCTAGCCACTGCCTTGGTCGTCCGAACCGTCCAACCTAAGACCTGCCCCGTGGAATGGGGTGCCCAAGATGAAAACAAGGACGTGAGCGACAATCACCCAATACGAGAATGTACGAGTATATAAACTGATATGATGCATGCGAAATGCAATATGCTCGGATACCAAGGATCAAGTCAAGAATCTCATGCTCAGTCTAGAGGCGTCTGAGTGTGTGTTCTCTGATCTGCCCTAGGCATGTTTTGGCTCCCACACTCATCATCAAGACGTGGACCTACAATGTCCAGGTCATCAGAGCCCGCGGGTCCCATCGGACTCTGTAGCTTTCGATACCCCATCGACCACAATACAGAATATGGCTCAAAAGATATCAGGCTCAACATGATATGTCATGTATAATATGCCAAAGCAGTAAAACATGTATCATGCAACAGATAAATATGCAGCATGTAAGTGTGTATACTACGCTTGGATATCTCAGTCAGTACATCACATACCTCACTAAAACAATCTGACAGAAAGCTCTGAACCTAGACATTAACATGTTTTCTTACCTTAGACCTACATTCATATGAATTGGGTATGAGATGGCTTATTTCATTTTTTTTTCCTCGCTTATCTTTGTATCAAATAAAGCAGATGCTACATTTCCTCTTCTGTTTCCATTTTACCCATTTTACATGCTATTCTCTTCCATTCTTTATCTGAGGAAATATAAGATGCTGGCAAATAAGTTGTTATTTGCTTCCCTAATATGCAGGTACATTGCCAAGGATGTTCTTGGTCATGGAACATTTGGTCAGGTTGCCAAGTGCTGGGTTGCTGAAACGAACAGTTTTGTTGCTGTTAAGATAATTAAAAATTTACCTGCTTACTATCAGCAGGCATTGGTTGAAGTTTCTATTCTAACAACAGTAAAGCCCTTCAATTGGATTTTTTAGTTTTATCTGATTTAAATGCAAAGCTCACCAGCAATGTTTGTTTAAATTTTCCCCAGTTAAATAAGAAGTTTGATCCTGATGATAATCACTACACTGTTCGAATTTACGATTATTTTGTGTTTCAACGTCATTTGTGCATTGCTTTTGAGCTGCTTGACACAAATTTGTAAGTTTTTGATCAAATTATTTGAAGTGTTATTAATATGAATTACATGTCGATGCTTGATCACAACATTAAACGTTTTCTTTAGGTACGAGCTTATAAAGTTGAACCATTTTCGGGGATTGTCAATGAACATTTGCAGTTATTCTCAAAGCAGGTAATCCATTCCTTTCTTCAGATTGTTGTTGTTTTGAAAAAAGTTAATCCATGCGACGACCATACATTTTTTTTTTATCTGTGCTCTAAATTTGATTTCCTCCGTCCAGATATTGTGTGGATTGGCGTTGATGAAAGATGCTGGTGTAATTCATTGTGATCTGAAGCCAGAAAACATTTTATTATGTTCAAGGTGAGCTGCTCCTTGGATGTTGGGCTGTTTGAAGTGTTTATCATCTTCTGCATCTTCATTTCTAGGGTTTGTTATAAAATTGACAGTGTGAAGCCAGCAGAAATCAAAATCATAGACTTTGGATCAGCCTGTATGGAAGATCGTACTGTTTATTCTTATATTCAGTTGACCATCTTCCAATGTAGAACTGTCAAGTTCTTGATTTTGATTTAGTGGATAAGTTTTAATTTTTTGTTTCATTTTCAGAGTAGGTACTATAGATCTCCTGAAGTTCTTCTTGGATATCAGTATCCTAAACATATAAGATTGAATATATTCTTGTATTTTCCAGTCCTATGTTTTGTGCATCAATTTCCCTCAAGCATTTAAGTCTTATGACTCAATATCTTTCATGTCAGAGAAGAATGGTTCAGATGCACCTTATATTCATGCCATATACGATTTTGCTCTCTGCATTTCCTTTTTTCCATTCATTATAGAGGTGTGATAATTAGATATATAAGGGGCAACCACAACGACACCAATTAATTCTCCACTCACCCTCGGGTCATCTTTTTCTCACTTTTCTTGTTTTCCATCTTCTTGTGGAAGGGTCCTCCTCGTTGAACAGATTTTTTTGTGCTGTAAATCATGGTTTGGAATCTTAACATAGCTCAGGTATACTACAGCGATCGATATGTGGTCATTTGGGTGCATAGTTGCAGAATTATTTATGGGGCTGCCATTGTTTCCAGGAGCTTCAGAGTTTGATCTTTTAAGGAGGATGATTAAAATACTTGGGTATGATACTTTTTTTTTCAAAGGAATAATTAAATCTTACATCTTTTTTTGAATAACTGCTGAAAGAATTTTCATATCCTGATACTTGTGTACCTTGTCGTTTAAGATGAACACCTTGTGAAAAGTGGGGGAAAATGCTGGGATTTTTGCTCTGAGGTTTTCATCAGTTTCAATCCTGCCTCCTTTTCTTATTTGCTCGTTTGATGCTTTGAATAATATGACAAGTGCTGCTCAGAAATATATTATGGTTTAGAGAGTTGGGACTATGTGAAATGATCACAGTTTTAGTTTGCTGGTGCCACCATTTCTTTTAATTTGAGCAGCTCTTACCAAATTTAGTCCAGGTATTGAATTTGTATGTGAGAGGGTGTTGGTTATCTTTTATGGTATCTACCAACTAAATTGATTCGAGTAAAAACCTTGCCTGCTTCACGAACCAATCTAGTTATTAAGTTTTTAGCAAATCAATAAGAAGATACTGGGTCCTTTGGAAACTACAAGATTCTCAGTCCTGCTTATATTTGGATTTGGAATAATTGGTCGTAAAGTTTCAAAATGGACAAGGTCTAGGGGAAGTACGCTTCTCAAAGTAACAAGTTATACCAAGGTGATTGTGAGTTATTATAAATGCTAATTGATCTTACATCCAAATGAGTGAGCCAAACGACAATCTATCTCGCTGGAATTTTGAAGATGTGGGGGAGTTATAATTTTGTTTTGTTTATTCATCATTGACATGTAGTGATTACTTATTGAGTCGTACAATAATCGTTATATCAAATTTTCATCTTTGAAATTTGAAATTTCGCAATGTAACAATAATGTAGAATCATAATGTTTTCAATTAATGAGGTTAGGAAGCTCCAATGGTGGTGAAATTGGGGAAATAGAAAAATTTAGGCTATCTGAGCTGTTTAGAACAATACCGATGTTTTTTTAGAGTAACAGTTCAGTTGATGAAATAAAGGAGCCTTGACATTAGTTACAAGTTTTCAAGGTAGTTAGAAATGTGCACTGATTTATCAATATAATATTGAAAGTACTAATGTTTATCTAAACATGTACTACTAAATAAACTGTGAGTAAACAATCTAACATATTCATACCTAATGATTTTCCACAAAGCGGTGGGGGTTGTCTTCTAAAAACTACGGTAGAGTGGTTTATGAAAGTCTTCGCGGTGGACTTTATTTTACCAAATATGACGAGAACATATGGGTGGTTTTATGTACTTTCATCTTCAATGAGCGGTCCGGCATTGATGTCGACTATAACCCCTAGCCTTCCAATCTAACGATGCGGATTCGTAAGACAAAGAAAAGGACTGACCAGGCCAGGAGATATTATAAAACCCAGTAGATGGAGCTCACCTGGTACTGAGTAAAGAAGGGATACCTTTATGGGCCTCGCTTGCAAGCAAAAGTACGATGAACCAAAAAGTCTCCAGGACTCTTTCCCTCTGGGGGTAGGAAAATCATGATCGGATCACTTGATTCATATACTTCTCTTAATTGAAATAATTGGCTGCATCCCCTTGTGCACCAGACAAATGAAACTTTGCCTACTCTCTTGGAGCAAAATGCGTCTATTTTATTTTTAGAAGCCATAATATGTGGGTGACCTTCTTGCTGCGGATCATTCTTTACTTATTTCTTAGAGATCATCTGAATGGCTGGGTCATGTGAATTTGAAATTTGTAGGGGTAAACCTCCAGATTATTTCCTATGGAAGGCCAAAAACACCAATAAATTTTTTAAATTCAAGGGGAGCATCAACCACGAGGAAAGTAGCCAGAATCGTAGAAGCCATTGCAGTCTGTACCAAGTTTTGACCGAAGAAGAATATGCAATTGTAAGTGGATTAGAACTTTATTGTTCTGTACCCTTCCGGTGACAATATAATGATGTAAACCAGTATTTGAACCCTGTATGCCTCTTTAATTTTTGTTTTTCCTATTTGAAGATTTTACCTTAATATCTATGAGAACATTCTATCTCCTTGCTCCCCTCCCATATTCGCTGTCAGATAAATATTATCGTGAAACAGCTCACAAGTGGAAAATGGAACATGGTCTGGAGAGAGATGTTGCTCTCATTGCTTATCTATATTTCAGTTATCTGTTACAATATTCAATGTTTAATGATACTATTATACGAGCATGAGAAAGAAACAAAATCAGCTACAAGTTCCTAATGGTAGCTGTTTGGATCCTAATGGTTACCATTTGCGGATTCTGAACAAATTACGCTACTAATTAAGACTATGCACAAGAAAACAAATTAACAGCTGTCCTACAAACCACTTAGTATTGTATTGCATCTTCTCCTTTAATTTTGGAACATTCACCATTCTTCTTCATTATCAATCAAATCTGCATTCTTATACTAAGAGGTTTACTGCATCTTCTTTCTTTAAAACCTAGAACATTCACGATCATGTATTTGTGAAGAACTTTTAGATTCCCATTTCATTCCTTTTATGTCTGCCCAGACTAAAGTGTTTTTGGTCGTATCAACTGATGCCTGAGGCCAATATGCTATTTGTAACATAGTAAATTATTTGTTATCTGTTCGGTCATCTGCTCTTATTTAAGTTCTTTATGCATTTATCATTGCAATTTGTATGATATGTTCTGCATATACTAATAGGAGTTCGGACAACACATTCGCCTGCTGTAACCAAACAAACTTGCTCCTTGTTGCTCTTGTTTGATTTCTCTACTGTTTTTTTTTTTATATTTTGGCTTTGCCATATATATTGATACTTCTCTGGATTTAGAGGGACTCAAAAAAGCCATCAATTGGGAAGGAGTACTTTAATCACATGAATCTTGATGCAATTGTAACAAAGTATCCTTATAGAAAGAATTTGGCAGAGGAAGACATTGTTAAAGGTCATTATTCATATTCTCTCAGGAAAATGGGCTGTGCTTGTTTCGATGTATTTTGTTTAGTGAAAGTGACTCTGTTCTAGCAGAAAATGGAATGCGGTTAGCACTAATTGATTTCCTGAAAGGGCTTGTTGAGTTTGATCCCCAAAAACGATGGTCGCCCTTGCAGGTGATGGAAACTTTTCTTCCTGTATTTCAAGCACCTCCTATTGTGATCTACCTGTTGGTTCTTATTTCACGACCTTGGTGGTTTTGTATATTATTGTTATAGATTATGTTCTTGCTGGAATTGACTGAAAACATGAAATATTGATTGAATATAGATAGCAATATGTTGATGATTCCTTCTTTCCTTAGTATATTTCATTATAAGATAGGTATTTTTTCCATGGTATTTGTGTATAACTAGTAACAACTAGGATAAAATGAAATGATCTTGTTCTTGCCAAACTCTTGAATAGACATAGACAATGTTCTTTTGAGAAAAAAGACAGAAGAGGAAGAGAGGGAAAAGGCTGTAAATTCCTAAGATATTTCATATTTCTTTTTATTTTTCCTTGAATTTCTGTTTATATATTGAGTGAGTTATAAAATATGTAGAAAATCGACTCTCATTTTCAGTTGGATTATCTTTCAACCATACTCTAAGAAAACATGTTTTCATAGCAGTGATGATTATGTGGACAGTGGGATAAGAGAGAAAATGTTGGTTAAATTTCTGGTTAAACGTAACTTTGGCAGAACCAAGTGATGTCCTGCGAAGCAGCATATGAAAAAACTCTAACTTCATATATATCTGAGAACCTAATAGGGAGGGGGCTGATTTATTTCGTGTCTCAATCTCACCGCAACCCAACACCGTCACCACATCACAAATTCAATATTTTGATTAACATGTGACGGAAATATAGAAGGCAAGGATTATTCAATCTTCATCTAAGTCGAAATTATCGGTCTCTCACTTCCCTCATCCCAAACTTTTTGATGAAGTTGTGGCAATTGAAAGAGGAAAATTTTTGTGGCATTTGTATAAAATATTTGAATGTTGATATGATAGGAAATTATTGGTGCTATATAGTGATTGTTTTTTTAAAAAATAGCTATTTAGTAATTAATGTTTGAAAATATTGTTCAAAAAATTTTAAAATAAAAACCTTGGAAAGCAGAAGTGAATAGTGAGGAGGCACTGACAAACACAGCCTTGGATTTTTGCTCCTCAAGAAATTCAAAAAGGGAATAAAACTATAATTGATACGATTCTGAAATAAAGTCTATAAAGACTGTGTGGTGCCAAGTATTTGCTAAAGACCTTGCATTTTACCTGACTATCTTTCAACTTTTACTCTTTTAATTGTTTGCCAACTATTGGTTCTTGAACTTCATTGCTTCATAGCATTTGATTATTAAAGTTTTTGTAGGCTATAAAGCATCTTTTCGTGACCGGAGAACCTTTCACCTTATAAACCTGCACCAGAAACGCCACACATGGTTAGTAAAATTTTATTGAATTTCCTTCTCAAGTTTTTTATATCTGTGCACCAATATTCTGTTTTTCTCTTGTTGGCTTCTGATCTGACATTTGTTCACCAGAAAAATTCTAGTTTCTTCTGATTGTGAGAATCGAGCATTGGTTGTTGTTCAGCTTGTCCTTTTACTATTTTGTTTGTGAGAATAATTTTTAATTTTGATGCATTTCATACCTTTTTCTGCTGTAGTGGTTCTTTCCTTTATAGTTAGTTGTCTGTAGTTGCATTTTTTTGCCAGCCTGTTTCTCAAAATGTCAAGGTTTACCATCATCCAGCCGGGGGCCATTGGTTTGCTGCTGGCCTCTCCCCAAATGTGAGCAAGTTCAATCTTAATATGCAGTTGTTTTATTTATTAGAATGCCGTGGAAATGGAGAAACATCCAGGTAGACCTTTCTCATGCAGATTTCCAGTAGGAAGCAAGCGGCAATGCCAAACAGCCCATATCACCAAATAATGCCATTCATGCATCCTGGTAGTTATGGTAGTTTGGGAAGCCATGGTAGCTACACGGATGGCTTGGGGCTTGGAAGCAGCTATGGAAGTTATGGAGATGGTGGCAACTTGCATGCATTTAATTCCTCGGCAGGTCCTTCTGGATTGAATATCTATGCGCAAAGTGGTGTGTCAATCCTCGGGAATAGTCCTGATACAAGGCGCATAATGCAATTATCACAGGGAAATGGGATTGGTTTTAGCACAGCAACTTTTTACCAATGTCTCTTGGCTCTAGTCCTTCACAATTTACACCTCCTAGTTCATATAGTCATATTTCAGCTGGCTCACCTGGACACTATGGTCCTCCCTCCCCTGTTAGAATCAATTGTCATGGTTATCCTCTTGGGAAAGTGGCACCTGGAAGCCATTATAACAGAAGAAAATACTTGGCATATCCTGGAAATGCGCCACACCAAGAAAGCATATCCTCTTCTCTCTGCCAAGGGCAAGTGAATGATCTCAACGCCGGTAGTCAGTCTGAAGAGAACTCTTCATTTGTTGGCTCTCCATTGCATCGACAGCCTAACTTAAGTGCATCAACATTGAGACTCCCACAAGTAGAGCAGAGTATGTCCTCTGGTTATTCTTCTCATAGCAAAACATATTTATCAACTCTTAGGACTCATTTGCCACCTTCCCAAGGGAGTGGAATTGATGAGTCAGAGTCTCTGAATTTGCTGCCTGATCCTGGAGATTGGGATCCCAATTACAGGTGAGAACACAACTGCAGCAATGCTTCCATTCGATGGGATAACCAACCTAAGTGAACAAGATTTATAGTGCATAAGTATCGGCTCTACTCGGTTGTTGCTTACTTTCCATGCATGTGTCTGTATATTATATATTTATACCTTTTACCCATCAATAATTTTTGAACGTACTGCCAAATATTTGATGGATTAACATTGTTTTTTTTGTCAACATCTTCTAAACTATAATCATTTGATTATTTTGTATTCAGTTTTACCGTTTTGCGTTATACTTATAAAATGGTTGGAATCATGTAAGAGTTCCCATATACTAATAATTATTGGATTTTTTTCTTTTTCAGTGAAGAACTACTTTTGCAAGAGGATAGTTCAGATATGAGCAGCATGACAACTGAATTTATGGCGGGGATGCATTTAAATCAACCTTTTGTTTGTGATGAACCATCGAGTGGGGTTGAAAGATTCAAACTCACATCAGATGCAAGTGTGTCTGTACAAAGGTAAGATTACATTCTTGAAATTTCTTTTGGTATTTCAAAACAACCTTCCCTTGTCCATCATGTATATTAGTCAAATCATTACTTCATGGGGTTATGTCTACCAAGGCATCTGTTGGTAAAGTAGGATTGGAACTGTTATTGGAGTAAATGGACTATTTTTTATGTTTGCCGTTTTTGGATTTTGTATTTTGTATTTTGGTTTAGAGTATAGTTCGTTTGCAGTTATTTGATTATTCATTTGTTATTCACTGTATTATGGGACCTGAGAAGATGCAAACTCAACTGTCTAGTCAACAGAACTAATTTACAAAAATTTGTGTTATGTTTATTATTTATTATTGTTTTGTTTATTATTTATTTATTGTTGTTGATGTTGTCGTGCAATGAGCATGGACAGTAATTTTGGTCGAATCATCACTGATTTATGTCAATCAGATTCAGTCTAGTACTGAATCTTTGAATGAAGTCTGCGGTATTTAAGTTTTATGCATGTTGTTGTCTGATTTCAGTCAATGGCTCAATCCCTGAATCTCTAAATGAAGTTCAGAATACTCTTGCGTAGTTCTCATTTAAAATGGTCGATTGCTATAATATTAGGGAATAATATTAAATAACCAATAATATATATAAATATGTGTGTAGTTTGCTATATTACTAGGCAAGAAGGTATCAGATTTTGGTATCATGATATATTATTTATATGGAGTTATGGACAGAATTAATATTCTTCATAACCAAATAGTAAATATAACACTTGATTGTTGTCAATCCGATTCGGTCTAGTGCCTAATCATTGAATGAAGTCTGTTGTATTTAAGTTTTAGACAGATTGTTGTCTGATTTCAGACAATGGCTCAATCCCTAAATCTCTAAATGAAGTTTGGAATACTCTTGCGTGGTTCTCATTTAAAATGGTCGATTGCTATATTATTAGGCAATAATATTATATAACCAATAATATATATAAATGTGTGTGTGGGTAGTTTGCTATATTATTAGGCAAGAGGGTGTAGATTTTGATATCATGATATATATGTGGACAGAATTAATCTTCTTCATAAGTAATAGTAAATATAACACTAGATGTTAAAAACTTTATCACGGTAAAATCACCAAGACATAAAACTCCCTCAGTCTTATCTAAATTCGAATGCTACCTTTTCTAAATTTAATTTTAATGAAGTTTGTTCTTTAGTCAACTGTATAAAAACTATTTTTGAGTCTTTAACCATCAGATACAAATTTCTTCCATTTTAGAAACCTCATAGTCCTACATCATTTCAGATTATTCACATATTTACAAGGTTTCAATTTTAATTGATGATTAATTTGCTTTATTGTTAATACACCGCATAGTGTGTGTCACGATCATCAGTATAATACTTTTTGATATCTTATTTCTCGATATCATTTAGCTTCACGCATCTGGCATTAAATTTCCGTCATGGTCTTTTGATCTCTCTCTTATTGATTATTGAAGCTTGGCTTAACTTACCTTTCAGTGGTTACATGGTTCAGGAGTGATGGACCCTTTCAGCCCTTTCCTACTGGAGAAACAGGCAACAATCCCTCAATCCACCGTCATGCTCATGCAACAAAGCAGTCATATTTTATGCCTCATCTGGCACAAAATGCTCTTAGCCGTTTTGGGCCGCTGCCAATTCAGCGGCATAACCAAGGGAGATCTGTGCCTTTTGGTGGCAACGAGTGGGGTCATTTAAATGTTCAAACTACTCAATCCAGCTATCATTCCGGGGGGTCCATATTCTCCTGGAAGAAGAAAGGACATAGATTGGGGTAATTGAGTGCATTGAACGCTAACCCCCTCTCCAAGGGCATGTGGCTCAAGGTTTGTTCTGTGCTACATGGTAAACACTCCCCATGTAGCATACATTGTTGGATACACCAAGATTTATACAGACATCTAGTCATCCAACTATGTATGCTATTTGAGGGTATTTCTTTTGCGTAGCATAGACTAGATCTGGTCTCAATTCCCTTTCTTTTTAACATCTCCCGCTGGGCCATATAGATTTCTGATTAAAGTTTTCGCTACTTTGTAGGACATAAAGGCCATTAGTGAGTATCTCGGTGATGCTCCTGCTCCCCTCGGGATGAGAGGGCTCGTAGCTTGTTATCGACTGCAAGAGAGTATTGTAATGAGGCTTGGTAACCCAATCCAACCATTCATTTAATTTGCCACAAAAAAAAAAATTTATTTGCGCGTGCTTATATTTCTTATATGCTTGCGTGCGCAGTTATATTTTCCTCCCTAGCTTTTTCCTTTCTTTTTCCATGTCTTTTTTCAGGACAATATTCAGTGTAGGTTTTCATTTTAAATTTTAAATCATTTGGTGGTTGGGTTGCTCGTTGCTGAAACATGTTATCGAATGAAGCCTCTGGGTCATGGAGAGCTCTTATATCTATTCAAATGAATATTTTTCACAATTTTATTTATATTTTGTGAAGGCTAATGATATTTGAACGCTCTTTTGTATTATTTATGCGCCACTCACTGTATAAGATTTGATTACAAATTATTGTAGATTAAATTCTTGGGTCCGGTTGAAATTCAATCTGCACGTGTTCAATCCACATATTTTGCAAGATGTGTAGTTTGTAAAAATCTTGAAACGTCGAAATTTTAATATCTGCTTTTGCTGTCCGTGGAAATAATACCCCAAGTTCCTCAAGTTAAATACAAATTTGCCTTTGTCTTTGTTTGCTATGAATAGATGTAATTATATTTGAGAAGGTAATAAGGTTTTCAAAATGACGAGGTACTTTCAACTTAGGCTTGAGAGACAACAGTATGTTTTAAATATGTTCTGAATTTATATTTAATTCATCAAGTCAAAAAGATATGGATTTTAAATTCATTACCTTATTTTTCATGGATGCAGTGGATTTGATTTTGAACTTCAAAGTCAACTTATATATGTGTGTGTATATATAAATATATATAATTAAATAATTATTACTTAATTTCTTAATGAATTGTTAATGAATTAATCAATCAATTTTAGAATCATCTAGAATATTTCATAAGAATAATGTATATATAGTAATCACAACTATTAATATTATTATTTAATTAGTAGATTTTAAATTTGTTAAATAAATGTAAACTTGTTAAGACCCTGATCGACAATGTCGAAGTACCGAGGGTATAAATCTTGTTCATATAACAAAAATTGAAAATTTCGAAATTCAAAATTTTCACTTATCCATTTTTTGTCGTCGTTAGTTTTGTGAATTATTCACCAAAAGAGGCAGTTCTGCTCTTCTCAGTTAATTAGCAGTAAGCTAACTTCCACGATTTTCAATAAATTTATTAATCAGTTTTTGACCTTCCAGAATATTCCATGAGACTCATGTACATATTGTAATAACCAGTACTAACATTATTATTAAATTAGTAGATTATAAATTATTAAATAAATGACTTCGTTACTCGCATAGTATATAGTATGAAATGCCTTGTTCCACCTTTGGCCTATAACAGCACCAACTGCCGTATCACCGGCGTCACACATTACCTCGAAGGGCAGATCTCGATTTGGTGCCACCAACACAAGAGTTGTCACCAAGCGCTCCTCTAGGTTCTTGTATGCTTGCAAACAATCAGAATTGAAATCAAACGGCACATCTTTCATGAGTAGGGAAGATAGGGGCTTAGTAATTTTAAAAAAATCTCTAATGAAATGCCGGTAAAAATCGGCATGTCCTAAGGAACTTCTAACTTCCTTTACTGATGCTGGTGTTAGGTTTTTGATGAATTTCACTTTAGCTTTATCCACATCAATCCCTTATTCAGAAATATTGTGCCCTAGCACAATCCCCTATTGTACCATGAAGTGACACTTCTCCTAATTTAGCACTAGGTTGGTCTCTTCGCACCTTTTCAACACTGCGTTCAGATTCTGCAAACACTCATCAAACGTTGCACCAAAGATAGAAAAGTCATCAATAAATATTTCAAGAAAAGTTTCAATCATATCATGGAATATAGTAGTCATGCATCGCTGAAAAGTAGCTTGGGAATTATGAAGACCAAAGGGCATATGTCGGAAAGCAAAAGTTCCATAAAGACAAGTGAAAGTGGATTTCTCTTGGTTATCACAGTAATCCCACCTTTCTTAAACACACACTTAACATGACCTACCCATGCGCTATTGGAGATAGGATAGATAACACCTGCATCGAGAAGCTTGATAGTTTCAGCCTTCACTACCTCTTGCATCTTTGGATTGAGTCGTCACTGAGGTTGCACGAGGGGTGAATACTTCTCTTCCATCAGGATTTTGTGCATGCAGATTGATGAACTTATTCCCTTGATGTCTGCCACCTTCCAGGCAAACGCCTTTTTGTGCATCAAGTCTCTTCGCTCTCCCAAATCCTCTAATCTCATTCTCATTGACTTCCTCCATGGATGGTTGGCATTAAAGTTTGCCACTCTTTCAGATTTGTCTTCATCAACTCCTTCAATTCATTGGTGAGAGTGGCTTCCAATGGATCCTTCATAGCATCCTGCACAAAATGACACACAAGTGAATCTGAAGAATTAACTATAAAACAATAATTAGTGTGCAGTGTGTGTTTAAGAGCGTTAAAAAAATTAAAAGTGATTTCCTTCTCTCCCACTCTCAATCTCAACTTCCCTTCTTGTACATCAATCAAGGCGTTGCCAATTGCAAGGAACAGTCTCCCTAAAATCAAAGGCATCTCCCTATCCTCTTCTATTTCAAGCACCACAAAATCTGTAGGAAATATAAACTTTCCCACTTTCACTAATACATCATCTATGACTCCTCGTGGATATTTGACAGATATCTGTCTACTAACTGCAAAGACATCCTCGTTAGCTTAGGCTCTCCCAATTCAAGTTTCCTACATACAGACAAAGGCATAAGGTTAATACTTGCACCAAGATCACACAAAGTTTTATGAAAAAAAACATCACCAATCATGCAAGGAATAGAAAAACTCCCTGGATCCTTGAGTTTTGGCGGGATCTTGTTTTACACCATTGCAGAGAAGTTTTCAGTTAAGTTTACCGTCATATGGTCTTTCAACTTCCTCTTATTTGCTAAGATGTCCTTCAGAAATTTAGCATAACAAGGCATTTGCATCAAAGCATCAGAAAAAAGGAATATTAATATGCGATTTCCTAATTACTTCAAGGAACTTACCGAATTGCGCATCAATTTTAGTTTTTTCCAATACTGCCAGAAAAGGCGGATGAATAACAATTCTACATTGTGTAGTGGGTGCAAATGTAGAGTTAGAAGACTTACCTTTTGGTGTTTCGACCTGTTCCTCTTGTGAGTGGCTTTTTGCATCCTCCTCTGACTCTAAATTTTTCCCACTCCTTAACTCAATGACATTCACTTTCTCTTTAGGATTAGTCTCGGTGTTGCTTGGCAAGGTGCCCGGATCTCTGCTCGAAATTATCTTTGCCAGCTGTCCTATCTGAGTTTCCAAGACTTTGAGAGATGCATCATGATTTTGTAGTCTAGTTTCCGTTGCAGACATAAATTGAGTCATCATCCGCTCTAAATTAGATTTCTTCTCTCGAGGCTCAGATCTATACATCGGTTGCTTACCTTACCGTTGTCCTCCTTGTGGCCGATTCTGGCTATTTTGACCACCCCATGAGAAATTGGGATGTAGTATCCATCCAAGATTTTATGTGTTTGAATATGGATCATTCCTAGGATGGTTTTGAATCCCCACATGGTTCACTGATGTCTCATTTTGCACATAATAAGGATTCCTTGTCTGGCGATCCTTCGTGAAGTGCTCACCTCCACAACCATCATAGAAGATCTCTTGCAGTCTCATGGCCGTACCACCAACATTTATATTATCTATTTTCCTACTCAAAACCTCTAATTGTACAGCAACCACAGAAAATCACTTACCTAGTGAACTCCTGTACTCCTTCTCTAATTGTTCCTCTCAGATTGAGGATGATAACTACTGGCAGCCATCTCCTCTAACAATTCATATCCTTCTTCGGCGGTTTTTCTCAAAAAATTCTCAAATGCAGCAGCATCTATCATAGTACGATTGGCAGTGAGAAAGCCATAATAAAAAGTTTGAACTACTAACCCAAGAGGTAGTTCGTGATGTGGGCATCTCCGCAGTAAATCTTTATAGCGCTCCCATGCCTCATATAAGGAATATTGCTCGAATTGGGCGAAGGTAGTGATGTCTGCCTGCAAATTCATGGTCTTAGAATGAGGGACGTATTTGATGAGAAATGTTCTTGCCATATCCTCCCAAGTCGTGATGGAACCTACAGGAAAACAGTTTAACCAGGCTTTAGCTTTTTCACGCCAAGAGATAGGAAATAAACGCAATCTAACAGTATCATTAGAAACTCCATTAAATTTGAAATGTCACAAATTTGTAAGAGGTCGGCGATGTAGTGTTTGGATCATCTAGCGCATTTACCCCAAATTGGACAGTGTTCTGGATCATCTGTTATGGCTGATTTGATCTCAAACTGGTTCGCCATGACAGTAGGTCGCACTATGCTTGGACGTGCTCCATCAATCGAAGGTCGTGCGTACTCCAACATGGGTACGCGCCTTGGTTCTTCGACTCTTAGATCTTCATGCTACTCTTCCTCACGCTTGTTCCTGTTCATCATGTCTCTAAGCTTCTGTTGTTGTCTTCGTCTGCGTAAGGTCCTTTCAATCTCGGGGTCGAATATCTCTAGTTCAGACTCTAGAGATCTTGGCATGCATCGAGAGGGATACCTGCAAATAAATTGAAGGTGTCAAACAAAACAAAATACAGAATGCGAAAGTAAATAACTGAAAATAAAATTGTGGGTTAACAGTCCCTGGCAACGGCGCCAAAAATTGATCGAGCAAAACTTGCACTATGAAATCCTTAGTAAAAATTTATAATATTCAGAAATAATCGCAAGTGCACGGTGTCAAGTAATAATATAGTGTACGAGAGTACTAGTATCATTCCTTTAAAGACTGTATTTCGCAATTGTTATTCTCATTTATTAAATATTTAGCAACGAAAATTTGGATGATTGTTTACTATTATAATGATTAAATAAAAACTCAACAAAATGATTCACAAATTAAATGATGAAATAAATAAGCTAAAATGTTGTTTAAAGATTCAATGAGAAATGAATTTTGGGAATATCGGTTCACCTATCCCTCGTTAATTTACTTAATTCGTTAGACAATGATCTATGCTTTCGACGGAATTTCCTATGCAATTGAACACGCCCTATCGAGCTATGCCAAACTAATTCGACGCAGTGAAGTAATTAAATCTCTTTAATTATTTATCAAAGGTGAATTGCATGTCGTTCGATGAAATCCCCTAGCTTTTGACCTACTAGACTATGACTATCGACGTGTTTCCGACTTCATATTTCTATATAAATTGTAAATCCACGGATTATGCTACTCGTTCCTATCATGAGCTATTCTCTAGCACTCACTCGCAATATTAAATCTTTATTAAAGTTAGCTACGCTTCAACAACGCAATGAAAATAATTGCAAAATCAAGAATAAATCAAAAGTCGATAGATGAATTAACTAAACTCGATTTCGGGGTAGGATCCCCTTAAATCCCAAAAAATAATGAAAATTAGCAACTAGAATTCATGATCAAACTAAACAAAACAATATTTAAACAAGAGAAATTAAACTAGAAATACTAGACGTGATGAAAACACGAAGAACGTTGCCTGGAAATCTTGAAATCTTCAACTCCAAGCCTTTTTGCTCTTTTTCAACTCTATGGCTTCTGAAAAGTGTCTTATTTTTCGTCCCCTAGGGTTTTCTTTAGCAACCTCCCACCTTCCAAGTTAGAAACAAGCCAATAAGGAAAATTTCCTTGTTTACTCGTGCTGGGGCGGTCAAGAATTACTGCCCTAGCGCGAGGTCTTTTGTAATTTCTTCCGCCCCAGCGCGAGGTGTTCTGTCCAGACACCCATTTTTTTTGCTATGCTCGTGCTGGGGCGGTCAAGAATTACCGCCCTAGCGCCAAGTGGTCTGTTCTCATATTCAATTCCGGTTGAATTTTCTCCTTTTCCATCGTTTTTGTGCACATTCATACAACTTAGTGAGAAGTGATCATATGCAATAACTTAATATGAAATGAAAAAAATGCAGACTTCATGCAACCAAGACGATGCAAACTACGACTCACACGATGCACTAAAATACGTAAATATGACCTCTATCAATAAACATTTTCATAAAATCATATTTTCATGCTTATTATAATAATCGCAATCATAAATTATTTAGACTTCTGTTCAATGCAATTGGCCCATAATATAAATTATTTGATCAAACTAAACTACAGTACTGGATCGGTAGGGATCACCACAGACCTTGGACAGGAAGTCCACTCCCTAACATAACAAAAATCCTCCGAAGAGGTTGGAGAGGTCATCGGACACGTTCTCCGGCTTCCAAAACCGAAACATAACTTGGCCACAAGATAAATCGCATACCTCAAAAATAATTATTTTGCATATCATACATAATTACGAATATCGTGAACATCGTTAGATCATCCTCAAACATGCTGCCACCACAACATAAATTAAATATCCAAGACAACCCCTAAAGTGCATTCGGGCACGTACGACTCCAGAATTAAATAGAACCACTTAGGACGTACCAATCGACTCGAAACTTGACCCACATCTAAAACACATCCTAACCTACTATCCAAGGCCCTAAACCAGCCCGAACCATGCACGAACCCTGTACGATGCACAATGAACCATATAAACACAAGCTGCCCAAAGAGTGACACTATGGCACTTATGCATTTCGTACAAATTCCTATCGATTCCAACTCGAACAAAACCCGAACCAAGCCTTATACTCGACCGTTAGATATAACTTAAGCCTCTGGTTCAGCCCGTTCCGAAACATAATGCACGCACAACCCTTTTAAACCACAAAGCCGTAGCCCTAAGTCACAAACACCGTCATGCGCGCAAGCTTGTAACTCTTGGCTCCAGCAACTCTTCCTTCTTGCAAGACCCTAACCGACCCATACCAAGCTTACCCCAAGACCCTAAGACCCCACCTAGACCTTAGCCATCAGCCCTGGTCCAACCTACCCGAGCCCGATCCATTCAAAGCCACGACCGTCCCTATGTGCGGCCATGCTCTTGTTTCGCTTCCAGCTGCACCAGCAGCTTCTCGACCAATATCGCACCACTTATTAACATCTAAACACACCCTATAACATAACCATGTGTATCAGCAAGCCATAGGACCAGTCCAGCAAAGACGACGATCAAAAACTCGAGAAAACGAATGATTTCATGCGTATTATATATCGAAACGAGTTTTAATCATGTTCTAGCATACATATAATCAAACCAATGTGTTTTCACGCATGATTTTTATCAAAATATAGTATATAACATAATCAATGAGTAAAAGGAAGATATAGACATGCCTTTGCTTTAAAAACGCACGAATTATCGAAAACAAATGCGAGGAAGAACGGCGGCCGAACGGAGACGGTTTGCTGCATTTTATGGCTTGAAAAGAGACTAAATTTCTCAAGTAACATTGTGTAATAATTGCCTTATGTTGCTGCTAGGAGAAAAACCGAACACAACCAAGCCCTAGGTGAGAATGTGTGTGTGAGTTTAGTGTGTGTTCTTGGTGTGGTGTGTGTGAGTGGCGTGAGCTGTTATTCCTCTAGGATAGGACTCTGATTGTATTTAAATAAACTATTAACTAGGGTTTTAGGTTAATTAATCAAGTTTTAATTACTAATGAAGCCCTCCAACTTTTAAAATTTGACAAATTAAGAATCTTACAAATTTTTAAATTCTACACGTTATTAAATACTAACTTATTTAATTAATTATGACATAAAATAATTATTAAAATATTATATTTCTATTGGACATATTTAAATCTCTTATTTTTCGAATTTTTCTAATTAAAATGCTTAACGTCTCTATTTCACTTGATAAATTAAATTTAGCCCTAAAATGCTGAAATTTGTAAATCATTTAAATTTTAATTTCTCGGCTTAAAATAAAAATATAACTTTAAATTTTAACACCTTACTCGTCTCCGGTCTCCTTTTACGGTTCGGCATCGAATATTCGTGTGAAAAACTAAAACTCGAGAAAAAATTTTAAATTACATAATAAAATAAATAAATATATTTAAAATAATTTAACACATAAAATGCATCACCTAAATTATTAATTAAATTGTTAAATTATTTCAATCATGCATGGGGTTTACGTGTACTGGCTTTTTAGCACTACAAACTACATATTGGTTTTCGAGATATCGCAATGTATCTGTAGCATCTACAACAAATTTCACTCCGACCTTTGAGTCAATTATTCGTGAAAGGTTTAATAGTGCTCGGGGCTATCAAGTTTACGATTTGGTTCGCCTTGAGTTTGATGTCCGAAGTGCTACACATAGTGTTATTGTGGATTTGGAGTCCAAAAGATGATCATGTCGAGAATTTGATATTGACAGGATTCCATGTTCCCATGCAATTGCAGCGAGTTGCTTCTCTAATGTTGATTTTTATCCTTTGTGCCCAGAAAATTATTTTGTTATGATATGGTCGTTAGTGTATTCTGAGACAATTTATCCTGTTCTGGATCAGAATAAATGGCCACATATTGACATGTTAGTACACCCCTAATATCAAGAGAAGACATGGAAGGAAAAACAAAACAGATTTCCTTATGTGGATGAATTTGGTAGAAGATAATGTGATTGAATAATATGCAATTTGGCTGTATTGGTTGTATTTGTGGAGTTTTATCAACTAAAATATGTAATTTGTTTGATTAGAAAATAATTGATTATTAGAGTTTTACAGTTTAAAATTGATATATTTGTATTAATTTTTTTTTATAGATGGTCGAGTTTGATGTGGAGTTTTGGGTTGTTTGATGCGAAGTTTTTTAGGTAAGGTTGGGGGTCGAGTTTGAGGTGGAGTTTTCAGAGGTTGGTCGAGTTTAGGTTTATAGGGTTTAGGATTTCAGGTTTAGGGATTTAGGTTGGGTGGAGTCTGGGTCGTTTCTAGGTCGGGTCAAGGTCGAGTTTTACCATTGGGTCGACATTGAGTCAGATCTAGGTCGGTGCTGAGTCAAGATTTACAAATGAGTAATTTTTTGGGTCGGGTTAGTGATATATATTGTGTACAAATGATGTATATAAGATCATATCATATCTAATTATGTAATATCATTATATGATATGAGTGCATTAAATATTAACATATGTATTATATGATAAGACTTCATAATACATAAATTATATTGTTTGATATGTAATTATCATATCATCATATGTTATAACATTTAATCGTGACTTCATAATACATATGTGATATTGTATCATATGTAATTACCATATCATATAATATCATATGTTATATCATTTAATTAGTCGAGTGTTTGAGAGACTCGACACAATGATGTTTTTTTGGGTCTTAAACATTTTTGACTTGTTGGGTCTTTTTTTAGAACATATGTATTGGGTCAAGTGGGGTCGAGTGTTTGAGAGCTTGTTGGCTCGTTTCATACAATATGTATTGAGTCGAGAGTACAAAACATAATGAATCAATAAACATACATAATTTGCATAACTATAATTAAAAAAAATGTCCAAACTTTTTGTCTACATAAAAAAAAAAACAATACATTTTTTCTTAAATAAAAAGTCAATCCAACGACAAAATTTTGTCCCAAACACAACAGTAAAAAAAATCTCCTAAATTCCGCAACCTAATCAACACTCAAATGATAAGCATTTTCTCCGGCCATGGTAAGAGATGCAGTCACGATGATATACATCCCACACTCACCGCTGCAGTAAAAAATTTGAGAAATATTTTGTATCATAAAACATAAATTACCTAAAACTATTAAAAAATATAGTAAATTTAAACTTGAAATTTAGCGTTGGGAACTCATTTAGCTAATTTATGTTCAATTCTAGCCGACTCTCTAGTAATAACCAACACAACTATAATGTTGGGATCATATGAGCAATCGGCTTAATATGTTCAAACAATGTGTTGCCACTCTGGTCTGCACTGCGATCGGAATACATAACAGTGATCTTCCTTATTTTAGGCATGTATTTCAACAAAACTCAATGGTTGAGAACATGAAAGGGGATCAAAATAAGCTTGACCTTTACCCATGGAACTGTGGGCCACTCACGATATTCTGCTCTTGCATACTGAATCAAAATTTCTATATTGTTTCGTCCGTCTTCAAAAAAAAGCACTCAAAACAAGCTGGTGGAAATTGGGGTCCATCAATGACACATCATGTTAAAAGAAAAATGTGTAGGTCTTTTGTAATTCAATCAATCCCCGTGTGTATTTGAAACATCTACTATTTTTTAACTTTAAACTCCTACTAATTTATATTTATANACGTTCTAACCATGAATAACAAATAATACATATACATACACATGCATAAAATCTTACTTTTATTTAAAATAGCTAGCATAAATTTTAAGAATAAATAAATCATAAATCATTAAATCGTAAAGCTTCCCATCATCGTATATCATTTTTGGGTGAAGTTTGATCCTTGAAAGTGACTAGCTGTAATCGTATCATAATGTAGTCGACTGATCAGTCTTAGTTCACCGTTGCGTATGGGGACGGACACTAGGCCTCGTCGTAAGTGGAAATACGATCTTCGGGCTCTCTTTGGGGCTTTTTCCTGTAAATGGGCTCCCTCTAGTGCCTTTCCCGCATCCGGGCTCTCTCTGAGGGCCTTCTCCCATAGACAGGCTCTTTCTGGGGTATTTTTCCTCACGATATTCCCAATAATATCATATCATGTTTGTCACATTCAATTCACATCTTTTAAAATATTCTCTTTCCTTTTTATTCATAAAATATCGTGTCCTTCAAAATTCGTAAAATAGCATTTTTCCAGGAAACATCATACAGCTATAGCATATATCGTAAAATACCATATTTTCATCATAAACATTTTAAGATATCATTTAGTATGTATTATGATTCTTCGGGACACTGTCAAGCCTTTCGTACTATCCGGCATGCAAAATGACCATCTTACCTATGGAATCCAAAATTCTCGATTTTGACTTTCTCTTACCTTTATTGACTCGAGCCTATCCCATAGTATCATATAAGCTTAAATTTGACTTCTAATATTTTTCTTAGACGTAAACCCGAGCCTTTCGATTTAATAACTTAATGACTAAATCATGAATCATTTTTAACCTGAATAAATTCAAAACTTAATATTTTCTTCCCAAATTTTAAACATAAATTTTTCATCCCTAAAATTAACATCACACATTAAAATACACTCATAAACATTTCTTAGACCTAAATTAAGCTCTCGCTCAATTTTTCGTGCTCTTGCTAAAGTTAAACGATAAATGATAAGAAGATATTGGAACATCATCTTGGAAGAGTTGTTGGGGGCATGAGTTCATTTTGGCCATAGTACTAAGAAATGGAATC
>NC_133313.1:5580262-5604819 GCF_012295235.1 Primulina huaijiensis
TTATTGCAAGGAAATCGCGCCACGTTCGTCCCGGATCGTCTCTCGTATCTTTCCCGCGTCGGTATCGTCGTTTCGGTATTTTAATTATCAAAAGGCACGTATATTCTTTCGTTTATGCATCGATCTCGTCATATTATGCGTTTTGTTATTTATTATGCGTAAAAATACATGTGTGATGTGTAAAGTTTGAGCAGAAATTGTTTAGATCGCGTTTTGAGCGTTTTTGGATCTAAAAATCCCGTTTTTGCTGGTCTTTTAAAAACTGCGATTTTTTAGTCGCTTTTCTGGAAACAATTTCAACATACAAAGTGTAGAACTTTTTGATACCTTCGATTTGATATAAAATTCAAAATATTTGGACAAAAATTGGGTGAGTTATGACCGTTTTCATGGAACTGCTCAAACTGCGTTTTCTGAAAATATATGCGATTGATGTGTTCTTGAAGTTTTATTGTTGCAGGCTTCGTTGGGGATTGACGGGTGATCGCTGCTGCATATAGGTATATTGTTAATGATGTTGGGATGGTTATTGACGTTTCGTTATGTTTCGTTTGGCACTTGGGAGAACGAGTAGTCGTAAAAACCATTTTGGTGTCAAAACTTGGGTTCACGGGTTTTATTGCGTTGCGTGTGGTGCGTCGTTTCTTTGGGAATGTTTGGGATGTTTTGTGGAGTCGAGTTAGTGCCATGGTGTCCTAAGATGAGTCTCGAGACGTTGTTCATTGTCTGAGTAATCGAAGTTGGAGAAAATAAGCTTTTAACTCGCGGGTCCAGTGCACTCGGCGCCCGAGCGGTAATATAGTACAGCCCGAGCGCCACTCTTTCTGTCCGAGGGTAGCGTCTAGTATACCTGGCGCTCAAGCGGTAATATATTACCGCCCAAGCGCGGCCCCATCTGTAGGAAATGATTGGTTTTCACTTAGTTGTAGGTTCAAATAGTGAGTTCATGTCTTTTATTGTTGGGAAATGTTCACAAGTCATTTTAGAGGTTGTTTCGGGGTTTGATGTCATGGTTAGTATGATAAAATGAGGTCAAGTCCCGAGCGATCTAGAATGTCATAAGCTATTTAATTTATTTCGGTGGTGAGCACGAATACCTAAGTCTAAGTTATGCAAGTTAAGTGTTGAAATTCATGTTAGTATGTTGCAGCAATGGGCCCAAGAGAAATCCAACGAATCCCTCAACGCCAAGTAAGTATGTTTGACGTGCAAAGAAATTTTTTTTAAGTTTTTGAGGTATGCTAAATGTCTTGTGACCGATTATGTATGGGATTGGAAAGCGGTAAAGCATGACCAGGGACCAATCCCCGTTAACGCATGAACGGGATTAGATCAGGATTGGGAAGCGTTAAAGCATGAACGGAGTCCAATCCACCCGTTAAAGCATGAACGGGGATATCATGTATGTGGCAGTGGATTTTTCCCTGTCAGCCCAGTACTGTGGTTTAGTCTGATCAGGCGTATTTATGTATGGATCACTTGTTTTGAAACATGTCTCTATGCAAAATGATGAAGTTATGTATGTTCAAGTATGCAAGCATGTTTAAGAAAAGTTTTATGTTGATGGCACATCTATGTATGTATGTACGTATGTTCAAGCTTTTGATATGCAAGTTCAAGTTTCAGTATGTACGTCCTATTTTTAAGTTGCTTGTGATTTTATTACGTATTACTTGTTACTTTCAGTTTATACGTGTTGAGTCTTTAGACTCACTAGACTTGATCGATGCAGGTGAGGATGATTTCGAGGAGACTAGGGGTGGGGACCAAGAAGCAGGCTTGGACTGAGCAGGAGGCTAGACCCGAGGACCGCCCATGTCATTTTAAGATTTTACGAAAGTTTCAAATACTCTGATTTCATGTTACTGATTATGAGTTTTAAACAAGTACTTTTAGTAAACTTCATTTGAGATCTTTTGTTGCAACAACATTTGGGGATGAACAGTTATTTTATCGAATTTTGAAGGTTCACCTTTTATTTAAGAAAATTTTTAATTATTCCGCAAATTTCAAGTAGTTTAAAAATTACGGTACGCTACAGTCGTCAACTTTAAGCATACACTATAGTTTTCCAAAAAGAAGGCATTAATATCACTTCTACCACATGTTTTCTTGCAGTCTCTTTAGAAAAGCGACTATTTGCCAACTTTTCAGATGTTAACATCTTTCTCAAATTTGCTTTTTGTACTTGAAATAGCTTTAAAGTCAAAAAAAGCAGTTGTGAAACGTGTCTTTACAGTTCTTACATGTCTCTCTGTCTAGTAAACTCCCTTATCATGCTCAATACTTGTAATATATTGTAAATATAACTCATTCAGCATCAACGCTCGTTCATGTAATTTTTTGAGTTGAGAAGTTTTTAAAATATATCCTCGTGCAACAAATTACAAATTTAAACAATGAGCTCCATAGGGAGTCCAATACAAGTGTCGAAATCGGTTTTTCAAAGATGACCTCAAAAAACAAAGTAAATTTAATCAAACAAATTGAAAATATCTATTCTTAATTGAAACTTGAAAGTAACATAAGATTAAAATATTACCTGCATTGATATTGCAATTTGTATTATCTATTACAACTTGAATCGTATTCTTTTCTCCAATGCTAGACATAAAGTTAGAAAGTAACTCAAGCATCTTGTCACCCGTCTGAGAATACCCTGAAGCATAAGCTTATTCAATAAATACACTTCCTCTCGGACCATTTACCAAAAAATTATAAGAGTCGTATTCTTTTTGTTCGTCCACCCATCTCCCATGACTGTGCATCCATACTTAGAATCTTCTTCATAGGATTTGATAAGCAAGTTCGTATATGCCACTCCCTCTTCAAATACTTAATCCTCACTTCATGATATGACAGAATTGCTCGCTTCTTGACCAGCTGCGCTTCGGAGTTCCCAGAAGCGCTAGCCTTGCGCCTCAAGTCGCCTTGCACTTAAGTTATCGAGGCGAGCACTTTTAACAACTATGATATTGACAATATGATTAGCCGAACCTTGCTAAATTTTGTCACTTAGGCTAGTTGTGCAAAGGCATATCTTAGGAACTAACAGGGACAAAATCTTTTTTTTTTATGATAATTGAAGAGATCAGTTGCATAATTTCAATTTCTTCAGCGTCTTTGCAGAATGGAACTGTTCGACATATTTTTCTGTATTTGGGCATGGTTTGTACCACGTGACCGTTCCTCGATGTAGAGTGGAATATGTTTGGTGTGCATTTTAAACAGTTGAAATTCTCTAGAGCGAATTTGTTTGAACTGAGAGTAATATCTTGAATTAGGAGTTGATGCTTTCTGTTGTAGGGTGCTAGTTGCAGCTTGTTTTTGTAACTTCTCTTTCTCTTGAATACGATGTAGGCTATTACCATACCATGTGGTGGCTGACTATGAAGCAGAGGAAGATGACAAGATACTAGATTCAGACACTACCGGTCAAGTACTTTCCCGTTCTCAGCAGTGGGAGCATAATATTGCTGCCAAAGTTGCAGAGTTCACCACCACATTTGAGAAACAAGTCCTTGCATTCAACATGATTTACCATAAGCGAGATCTTGGGGAGTTTCGGACAGAGGAGAAGCTGATGATGGAACAATTACTCTTGAATGAAGAGAAGCAAGCATTATTCGAATTGAAGGCCAAAATGAATTCTAGACAAAAATTCAGTCGAGAAAGTCATGAAGCCAATATGCGAATGGCTTGTAAGAAAAAATGACCCATATTAATCAGAAGAAGGAAAGACGTGTAGGAAATGGCGACGGCCATTACCTACAACTTTTGACAAACGTGCTCAACTTTAGAAACTTGAGATACGTACACGTTTTTTCTTCTGAATCTCGGCTCCCGATACACTCATCGATGGTATGAGAAACGCCTATAAATAGAGCGATTGAGGTCCCTAAGCACACACCTTATAAGAAAAATTTACACCATCTATTGAGAAGGTGGAGTGCTTAGAAGGCATCAACAAAGAAGAAAATAAGAGAAAATCAAAATTTTCAATGGCCGGAGGTAAAATTTAAGCTTCCGCATATTGTTTTTCATATTCATGTATACGTAAAAAATATGATTTTGAGAAAAATTTCTAACATTTGGTATCAGAGCAACAATACCTCTACTTTGAAAATATTTGTTTTCAGATCAAGAACTTTATGAATTTTTTTTTGAAGTTTTACGTAAGAAATTTGAAACTTGAAGTTCGAACATAATAATCATAATAAATTTACTTGAAAATTTCTTCGGAGAATTTTCTTCTTGATCGGAGTTTCAAGTTCTGAAATAAGAATTTTCGGGAGCAAAATATTTTCGAAAAAGATGCTACTGGTTTTTTCTGAAAATGGAAGATGAAGAAGACGAAAGTTTGCAAAATGAATCAGAATGCAATTTAACGTGCATTTATTCAATTGCCTTTAATGCAAATTGAATTATTGAGACTGCAACTGCACGCAATCAATTTCGTTTTTATTTTATTTTTTTTAAAAAAATATAATAAATGAGAGACCCACAATTAATATTGCGGGACCTACAAAATTTACCAATTGAAAAATCATGTTGAAGTTATTATTATTATTATTATTTTTTTTAAAATAATAATAATAATAATAAATAAATAATGATTAATGTGTTATTAAGTTATATGTATAATTCGGTATACATATAGCATTTGGTTAAATAATTTGTACACATTAAAATAATTCTAAGTTCGACGTAATTTTTAATACATGTTTAGAAATTATTTTTGAATGTTAGATATAATGTCAAATATTATGGATAAGTGTTTGATTTATACATGCAAATTTAATATTATATTTGCATTTATTCTTGAAATTTAAAATGTAAATAATATTAAAAAAAAATTGATACATCAATATTCACATTATGTTCATATTAAATTATATTAAGTAATTTATAATTTGAAATTAACATATAAAGTAAGATGTAATATAAAATTATAAAATAAAATATTTCAGATATTCATAAATGAACAAATAATCCTCATTTTATCACTACTCTGATAAAAGAGAAAAACTGATGAGGAGCCCACCAAATGTTAGAAATTTTTCTCAAAATCATGTTTTTTACGTATACATGAACATGAAAAACAATATGCGGAAGCTTAAATCAATTATTACCTCCGGCCATTGAAAATTTTGATTTTCTCTGATTTTCTTCTCGATTAAGCCTTCTAAGCACTCCACGGTGTAAATTTTTCTTATGAGGTGTGTGCTTAGGGACCTCAATCGCTCTATTTATAGGCGTTTCTCATACCATCGATGAGTGTATCGGGAGCCGAGATTCAGAAGAAAAAACGTGTACGTATCTCAAGTTTCTAAAGTTGAGGTAGTTTGTCAAAAGTTGTAGGTAATGGCCGTCGCCATTTCCTACACGTCTTTCCTCATGTAAATGTGATCCTCACTTTATCACTACTCTGATTGAAGAGAAAAACTGATGGGGAACGTATTTGTTCATATTAAGTAAAAATGTGAATATAAAGTTATTTAAAGAAAAATTTTGGCTTATAAAGATTCACATAAATGTGAATAATTAAGTTGAATAATAATTATAAGGTGACATGAGAAAACATGATCTGGGGAGTTCTTCATAGATCGGTTTAAACTGCCTTGACTAGCCACTGGTCTCCCTGAAGAATGTTGCGTTGGGTATTTAAAGGGCCTTAGCACTACCTATCTTTCCTGAGAGCACTCTTGGAAAGTGTTGATTACGAAATAATTATTATATAAAGCATTAAGTAAAGCCAAAATTTTGTCTAGTGAACCATATAATTTTAAATAATTGAGGAATAGCCACAACATCCTTAATTATGAAAAATTATGCATTAAGTGGATTTGGATCACATAATGGACATCAATTGTAATTAATTATATAAACATAATAAAATTTACCCCATATAGATTTTTATTATATTTATATAACTAATTAGGTTAAAATATCAAATTATATTTTTCTTAATTTACCCACAGGAGTTAAGGAAAATACATTTGATAGTTTTATCACAAAGTTACAGAAAAATCTTATTGAATTAAAATTTTATCCCACAGGCAAATTTTATGTCACTAGATTTTTAAAACATTAATTACATTAGTAATACATGATATTGTCTCAAAATTTTAAGCATATGATATTTTGTGCAGTTATGCAATCTGCGAATTTTTCTGATATGAAATGTGACATTCCCGAACTAAAGGGCGACAACTATAAAATATGGAAAGAAAGAATTCTCCTTCAATTAGGGTGGATAGATATTGATTATGCTATACGGAAAGACGAACCATCTGCTATTACTGAAAACAGCATTCCAGATGATGTTGATCTTTATGAAAAATGGGAGCGATTTAATCGACTCTGCGTAATGTTCATAAAGAAAAAATCACTGCTGGCATGCGTGGTTCTGTCGACCAGCATAATAATGTCAAAGAATTACTGAAGGCTATTGATGAACAATTTCAGTCTTCAGATAAGGCACTAGCAAACACCCTAATTATGGAATTCTCTTCATTAAGGCTCACCAGTGTGAGAGGTGTGCGAGAGCACATAATGAAAATGCGGGACATAGCGACTCGGCTCAAGATACTTGAAGTGGAAATGTCTGAAACTTTTCTTGTGCACTACATTTTATGCACTCTTCCACAGCAATATGGACCCTTCAAAATTTCCTACAATACACATAAAGATAAATGGTCAATCAATGAATTAATGACCATGTGTGTTCAAGAGGAAGGAAGGCTGTTGATGGAAACAAGTGATAATGTATTTGTGACTACACAAGGAAAGTATAAGAAGCAAGCCAAAGTCAAGGGAAAGGGAAAGGAATAATTTCACCTCAACCTGACATTAAGAAAGAATCCAAGTGTTTCTTCTGTAAAAAGACGAGACACATGAAGAATGATTGCAATAAATTTAAGGACTGGCTTGAAAAGAAACGTATACCTACTTCATTTGTCTGTTATGAATCTAATATGGTTAATATGATTTATAATACATGGTGGATTGATTATGGTTCTACAATCCATGTTACAAATACCTTGCAGGATATGCAAAACCTAAGGAAGCCAATAGAAAATGAGCGGAGCATCTATTCAGGAAACAAGATGTCTTCACATGTGGAGGCTATCGGGACTTGCTGCCTTATATTGGATAGTGGTTTTACTTTAAAATTGGAAAAGACATTTTATGTTCCTAGTTTTTCTAGGAATTTAATTTCAGTTTCAAAACTTGATAGAGACTGAATTAAAGGTATTCTAAGTCTGTCTCAAGAAACCTATATCAACAAAGTTTTAGAGAGATATCGGATGAAAGATTGTTCACCAAGTATAGCTCTCGTTGTGAAAGGCGATAAATTCAATTTGAGCCAATGTCCAAAGAATGATTTAGAGCGGGAACAAATGAAAAACATTCCTTATGCTTCTGCTGTCGGAAGCTTAATGTATGCTCAAGTTTGCACTAGACCTGACATTGCATTTGTTGTTGGAATGTTGGGAAGATATCAGAGTAATCCAGGTTTAGACCATTAGAAAGCTGCAAAGAAATTAATGAGGTACCTACAAGGGACCAAAGATTATATGCTTATGTTCAGACAAACTAAGAATTTGGAAGTAATTGGCTACTCTGATTCAGACTACGCTGGCTGCATTGATTCACGAAAATCTACTTCAGGATATATTTTTATGCTAGCTGGTGGAGCTGTATCTTGGAGAAGTGCAAAGCAGACATTGACTGCTTCTTCCACTATGGAAGCTGAGTTCGTATCTTGTTTTGAGGCAACTTCACATGGTGTATAGTTGAAGAGTTTCATTTCGAGGCTTAAAATTATGGATTCTATATCTAGGCCATTAAGAATATATTGTGACAATTCAGCTGCAGTTTTTATGGCTAAAAATAACAAAAGTGGTAGTCGAAGCAAGCACATCGACATTAAGTATTTAGCCATACGAGAACGTGTTAAAGATAAGAAGATACTTATCGAGCACATTAGCACCGAATTGATTATTGCGGGTCCTTTGACTAAGGGCATGCCGCCATTGAAATTTATGGATCATACAGAAAGAATGAGACTTGGTTCCTTTATGTAATTTTGTTGTAAGAACAAATTTAATGAAACTATGATGTGATATTTTCTCATATTTGTTGTGCACACATTCATTGATTTGAGAATTATCAATAAAGTTAGACCTCGAATAAACATAAGGTTTATTCATTAAGTTATACAGTTTGAGATACATAATGCATTGTGATACATGGAAGATAATACTTGCTTCTAGAGGAACTATCGCCATGATTCATGTGTTCTGTTTTCTCCTATGGTAAATGAGTTATATGGGTCAAGTGGGAGAATGTAAGAAAAAATGACCCATATTAATAAGAAGAAGGAAAGACGTGTAGGAAATGGCGACGGCCATTACCTACAACTTTTGACAAACGTGCTCAACTTTAGAAACTTGAGATACGTACACGTTTTTTCTTCTGAATCTCGGCTCCCGATATACTCATCGATGGTATGAGAAATGCCTATAAATAGAGCGATTGAGGTCCCTAAGCACACACCTCATAAGAAAAATTCACACCATCTATTGAGAAGGTGGAGTGCTTAGAAGGCATCCACCGAGAAGAAAATCAGAGAAAATCAAAATTTTCAATGGCCGGAGGTAATAATTGGTTTAAGCTTCCGCATATTGTTTTTCATTTTCATGTATACGTAAAAAAACATGATTTTGAGAAAAATTTCTAACATGGCTGCCATGGTTCACATGGAGCAAGCTCGTGCGGAATCTCAGGCTGATGCTGAGATAATGGCACGAGCCCCAATTCGAGCAAGTACTCCTGGCTCTCGAGGTTGTAACATCTCATCTCTCGGCCCCGACATGGGTGGTCGGCAGGAGCAGTATGACATGATCAACGAAGATGATAAGGAGCCATCTGAGGACTTTTTGAATGATGACGAAACCGAAAACGGAGACACATTGCTGCACAGCGAGTGGCATGGGTAGGTAAGTTAGATTTGAATGCAAGATAAGTGTTTGAGATGGATGAAATACTTTTTATCTGGGTAGGTCGAATGTTTTATGTAAAAAAGATGGCCTATTGTCTATTGACGCATTCTTAGTAAATTTGTTATTGAGAATTAGTAAATGAATTTGGCGCAGATGAGGAATAACGAATTAAATTGTGTTAGATGTTATATAGTGCATCAAAAATATACAATTTTATGGATAAAAACTAGTTTAAACGGGAAGGGATGGCCTACACAGAAAATTCGATGCTACCCAAACGAAAGGTGCATAGGAAACGTACATAAATGGTCATTTTATACCCGTGAAACGTCAACTACTCGTTTTACTTTAAAAGTACTAGGAAATTTTTTTTTTCTCCATAATTCGAAATATACATATATATATTTATATATATATATATATATATATANAGTCAGTTTAAAGACTCAACACACCATAATCTTGATAACAACATAATACATATACAGATCACACACAACAGTGAAAAATACAGGTACCTAAAATATCATTTCATGAATATGAATAAACTTTAACATAAACATTTTCATATCATCATCAACATGTCCATATTCATTTATCATCAATATATTCATATACATATTCTTTTTTCCTTTCGTTGAATTCAGATCGTTAATTGTGACTTTCGTGTTCGTCTACGTATTGGACGATGGATCCATCTACATGTAACCACAGTACTGGGTGGCGGGGACATCAGCGACACTCTCACCCCTCAACTGAGCCTTTTGCCTACGTATTAACATATCATATCGTGTCCATAGAAATACGATCGTCGGGCTCCCACTGGGACCTTCTCCCTCACGATATCTCCAACATATCATCGTATTAGTCACAATTATTTTACTTCCTTAAACATTTCGTATTTTCATCATTTTATAAAAATTAAACATGCATATAACGTTTTTATTTTAAACCAAGCATGCAACATATCTTTTAACGTTATCTTTTCATCGTAAAATCCCATAAACATTTTAAAAATCATATTTTATCATATAAAAATTCATAAAAATTTAAAATTATCATATTAGCATATAAAAAAGCATTCAAAGCACTGTCATGTCGTTTACTAATTTTCAGATGTAAAATTACTATTTTGCCCCTAGACGTAAAATTTCACGTTTTTGACTTTTTCTTAATTTCATTGACTTTAACATGTCTCAAATAATTATTTAAGCTTATATTAAATTTATTATAATTTTATTTACCTTGAATACTAGACTTTTTAATTAATATTTATAATTTTATTTACCTTGAATACTAGACTTTTTAATTAATATTTAATTAATCGTTTTTAATGTGTTTTAATTCCGAAAATTTTAAAATTCAATACAAAATTCCTAAATTCAAAACTTAGACTTTTTATAGTATTTTAGCCCTCGTGAACTACGACTCGACCTCTGTGAGCCATGTTTCGATTTATTTTCAAACAAGAAAACCCTAAGCACATCGACTAAGCCCCTTCGAGCCATCTTGTTATTTTCTCGAGCCAAGCTCGAACCACCTTGAGCCAACATCCAGCCAACCCACCTAGGAACCCTTCTGGACACTTAGATCCCTTAGGAATCGAACCATAGCTAGGACCGAAGCCCCAACTTCAGAACATGCCATGGTCGAGAAACCCTCATGCGATATGACTCTATGTTACACACCTAGGACTCTAGCCGACCCAGCCATCCCCTGGACCAACCCCTTGTGCACCCTCTTAGGGCTCTAACCACTTGAACTAGCCCAGCCCAAGCCCCCTGGCCGAGCCCTTGAGCCCTTGCGCGCTGCTGCACACAAACGCACAGCATGGCTCCTTCTCGGGTTGCTAGGACTCTAGGACTATCTCTCTTACCCCTCACGTGACTCTAGACTTCCCTGGTCCTAGTCATGCCCATACGTGCTTCCAAAAGAACTCAACCCTAGCCCATCTTGATTGCACAACCGCGGGTGGTTCCAGCTTGAACGGTTCTTGTTTGCAGCGTTTGTGTGCGTGTTCTAGGACCCTAAAATTTGGGTAAAACACTCTTAATCCATACCCTAACCATGGCAGCCCCTTAGCACATAGACCAAATTTAATGTTTTAAAAACCACATAAGATGCATGTACGAAAATAATAAGATGTGTGGTTTGTTTTCATTCAAAACATGCTTAAACAAATACTATGGTGTGATAGATGTTTGAAAGAATGAATATGGTGTGCCTTTGTGTGTATAACGCATGAAAATCCGTTGAGATGCGAAGAACGACGACGAGGGGACCTTGGTTGAATTTCCTTGACAAAACCGAAGCTTTTCCTCTCAAATTATAGTGTGTGTCATGTATTTGGTGAGGGAAAGAGTTTGAGAGGTTTAGGGGTGTGTGGCGTGGGGTTTGGTATGGGGTTATGGGTTTTGTATATTATATAGTTAATAAAATACTAACCAAGCTTAGGCCTATTAAGAAGGTTAATTAGGCCCATTAGTACATAATTAAAATATTAAAAATTATTTTGTTTAATAAAGTTTGTGAATTTATTAGCTGGGTTGTCAAAACGTTCGTATTTTTGTTGAAAAACTAACACCGATAAAATTTACATCCCGGCGTATAAAATCACCTCAAAACCCCTTATTTTCAAAAATAAGAAAAATCATCAACCTTATTTTAAATAATTAAAAGCAACTATTTAATAAAACGTTTTCTATTTTTCAGTCATCGGTCTCCGTTCCTCGATCGCAACTCGTATTACCCTTAAAAATACATTTTAATGCATGTAAGTAGAGAAACTACTAAAACATCATATAAACATGTCACCTAATTGATTTAGCAATTAAAATCAATTAATTAACCATTTTCCATATTCCCTAGATTTGCATGTTGTTGGATTACGTCGTCTTAATTTTGGACCTTACAATTCATCCCCCTTTAAATTAAATTTCGTCCTCGAAATTAGAACTTACCGAATAGCTCCAGGAAGCGTGTCCTCAAGTCTCTCTCGGTTTCCCAAGTGGCTTATTTTTCCGAGTGATTCAACCACTTGACATTGACCATTGGAATGACTTTTTTTCGGAGTCTTCTTTCTTGCCTTGCCAAGATTTGGACATGTCTCATATTTGGAGTCAATTGTATAGGTTCATAATTTAGCACATGTGATGGATTCGACATGTACTTTCGCAGCATCGAAATATAGAACACATTGTGAACTCCACAAAGCATCGGTGGCAATGTCACTCTATAAGCTAGTGTCCCAATCCTCTCCAAAATCTCAAACGGACCTATAAATCTTGGACTAAGCTTGCCTTTCCTGCCAAAATGCTTAACACCCTTCATAGGTGCTATTTTCACAAATACGTGGTCTCCCACCGCAAACTCTAAGTCTCTTCGTCTCTTGTCAGCATAGCTCTTTTGTCGGCTTTGTGCAGTCTTCATTCTCTCACGAATTTTAACTACAAGCCCGGCAGTCTCTTCAATCACACCTGGACCAATCTATCTTCTTTCACCAACCTCGTCCCAAAGAATAGGAGATCTACATTTCTTTCCATAAAGTGCCTCAAAAGGAGCCATACCAATCGATGATTGATAGCTATTATTGTAGGTGAACTCCACTAGAGGTAATTTCGGTTCCTAACTTCCTTGGAAATCGATCACACAAGCTCGCAGTAGATCCTCTAAAATTTGAATAACTCTTTCGGACTGACCATCGGTTTGAAGATGGAATGTTTTACTGAATAATAACTTGGTCTCCATCGCTGCATGCAGACTCTTCCAGAAAGATCACGTAAATCTCGGATCTCTGTCAGAAACAAAAGACACAAGAATCTCATGCAGACAAACTATCTCTCGAATATATAACTCTGCATACTGAATCATGGTGAAGGTCGTCTTAATAGGTAGAAAATGCGCTGATTTCGTAAGATGATACATTATCACACATATAGCATTGAATCCCTTAACAGTCTTCGGCAATCCCACCACAAAGTCCATCGTAATATTTTCCCATTTCCACTCAGGAATAGGAAGTGGCTTAAGTTTTTCCGCTGGTCTCTGATGCTCTGCTTTAACTTGCTGACAAGTCAAACACTTGGATACAAACCGCAGGATATCTCTTTTCATGCCTGACCACCAATATAACAACTGCAAATATTTGTACATTTTCATGCTTCCTGGATGAATGGAATATGGTGTGTCATGAGATTCTTTCATAATGAGATCCCTCAAAGAATTGTCACTAGGAACCCATAAACGATCTCGATAGCGAACTATACCATCCACTTCAGAATATAACTTTCGTCCCTTGGTTTCATCTCTTGCTCTCCACTTTTTCAATTACTCATCAGTGGACTGTCCCTCACGGATTCTATCTCTCAAATTCGACTGTACTGACAAAGTGGCAAGATTAGGGGTCTCGCCCCTAGCATATACTGTAAGCTTAAACCGCTGTATCTCGATCTGCAACGGTCTTTGGAGTGATAATTGAGTGATAACTTCTGCTTTTCGACTCAATGGGTCTGCCACAACATTAACTTTTCCCGGATGATAGCTAATCTCACAGTCGTAGTCCTTCACTAACTCTAGCCATCTCCGCTGTCGCATATTCAATTCCCTTTGGGTGAAGAAGTATTTCAAACTTTTATGATCGGTGAATATTTTGCACTTCTCCCCATATAAGTAATGTCTCCAAATCTTTAATGCAAAAACTACCGCTGCAAGCTCAAGATCGTGAGTAGGGTATTTTTTATCGTGAACTTTCAACTGTCTCGACGCATAGGCTATAACTCGGTCATTTTACATCAGAACTGCACCCAAACCAAGTTTAGAAGCGTCGGTGTGTAGGACATACTCTCCTTGCCCCGATGGCATAGCTAACATTGGCGCTGATATTAAGGCTTGCTTCAACTTGTCAAAACTGTTTTGACACTCGGATCTCCATCAAACTTTGCATTCTTCTTTGTCAAGGCGGTCATGGGTACCGCTATAGATGAGAATCCCTGAATAAACTTGCGATAATAGCCAGCTAGTCCCAAGAAACTGCGAATCTCGGTGACGCTCTTCGGTACTAGCCACTCTCTCTCTGCCTTAACTTTACTTGGATCAACTTCAACGCCATCACTAGAAATGATGTGGCCTAAGAAAGCCACTCTATCAAGCCAAAACTCGCACTTGTTGAATTTTGCATACAACTTTCTATCTTGCAGTACTTGCAGTGCTGTATTCAAATGACGACTATGCTCCTCTTTGCTCTTGGAATATATCAATATATCATCAATGAAGACTATGACGAATTGATCCAGATACGGCATACCTAGTCTGAAACGCTGTCTTGTGAACATCAGACTCTTTCACTTTCAACTGATGGTATCCAGAACGAAGATCAATCTTCGAGAATATCGATGCTCCGTGCAACTGATCAAATAAATCTTCGATTCTTGATAGAGGATACTTATTATTGATAGTGACTATATTCAGCTCTCGATAATCGATACAGAGTCGCATACTACCATATTTCTTCTTCACAAATAATACCGGTGCGCCCCATGGAGAATAACTAAGGCGAATAAAACCCTTGTCTAGCGATTCTTGGATTTGATCTTTTAATTATTTTATTTCGGTAGGTGCTAGATGATGAGGTGCTTTCGATATAGGTACTGTGCCCGGCATTAACTCAATGGAAAACTCCACCTCACGATCGGGTGGGATGCCAGAAACGTCATCGAGAAAGACGTTAGGAAATTCTCTCACAATATCAACATCCCCCAATTTTTGACTGATAGGAGCATTTGCGGTAGTGACACATGCTAGAAAAGCTTGGCATCCTCGTCTCATAAACTTCATCGCACATAGACAAGAGATAATGTGCGGCATTTGCATGTTTCTCGCGGTCTCAAATACAAAAGATTTACTACTAGGCGGTCGAATAGACACTGATCGCTGTTGAAAATCAATCGAAGCTCCATTCGCTGATAACCAATCCATACCAAGTATGATTCAAATTCAGGCATAGGAAGTACAATAAGATCTGCCCGAACCACATCTATGAATAAACGAAGCTCCAGATTCTTGACAATTTTAGACGTGAGCATTTGATCACCGGAAGGAATAGAAACTTTGAAACTCAATCCCATATCCTCAGGAATAATATTCAGTCGCTTAATGAAAGTCTCATATATGAAGGAATGTGTGGCTCCTGAATCTAGTAGTGCATAGGATGCTACACCTTGAATGATAATCCTTCCTGCGTCGAAAATGTCTTTTATATCTTTTCGTGTTGAAGCTTAAAGAATTTCTATCATTAATTTCCCTACATTATGTGAAGGTTACATGTTCAACTTAAGCATTTCTTGAAAAATTGCATTTTAGCCCTTCAATTTTTCAAGATTTGCAATTTAGTCCCCAAAATTTTGAATATTTGCAATTTGATCCTTAATATTTTCAAAAATTTACATTTTGGGTCCCTTAAGTTTTTCGGTAATTGCATTAAAGTCCCTTAACTTTCGGATAATTTCAATTTAGTCCTTAAACTTTTCGAAGATTACAATCTTGCCCCAAATGTTTCGAAACTGCACAATGACCCCTCCATAAATTCGAAACCCTTATCAACATTTAGTTATGATTTTCTTTTTAAAATTTTGGTCATAAAGCTTTTTATTTGGAATTATTTCATCATTTACATAAAATCAAGGCTCAAAGATCAAAACCAATTCTATAGTTTCTAAAATCATATCTTAATTTCCAACTAAGGTAGAGCATGCAACCTAATCTCCACTACATTAATCTTGTTCCCAATTCAAATCTAATAACCAATTTAATATTTCATGTAGTAAAAGCAATATAACAATGTTAAATGACTAGGTTACCCGTGATAAGAGTCGTGTCTGGCTCCTCTTCTGCTTCCTCTGCATTCATAACATATGCTCGTCGCGCAGTAGGTGCATTTTTCTTCGGGCAATCAGCAGCTTTGTGCCCTTCCTCCTTGCATTCGAAGCATCTAAAAGATCCCCATATGCATTTGCCAAAGTGAACGCGATTGCACTCCTTGCATGGTTGCCTATCAATAGGCTTTGGTGCTCCAGGATTTGGTGGTTTTTGTGGTACTTGCTTCTTGACTTGACCTTGGGGCTTTTGAGGTCCTTGAGGTCTAGGAGGACCGGTATATGGCTTTTTGTTTGGATGAATATGTTGTTGGTGTTGATGTCTCTTGCGCTGCATCTCAAAATCGATGTCCTTCAAGGATTGCTCAGATTGGAATGCATAAGCAGTAGCAGTAGCATAATCCAAAGGACGCATCATCATCACGTTATTTCGTATGGTAGGTCGTAGACCATCCATGAAGTGTCTAAGCTTCTCTGCAGCATCCCTCGCAATAAGGGGTACAAAGTGACAGCCCTTATCAAATTTCCTCACAAACTCAGCAACAGTCGAGTCTCCCTGACGGAAACTCATAAATTCCCTCTTCAATCGCCCTCTAACATCAGCAGTAAAATATTTCTCGTAGAATATCTCATTGAATCGAGCCTAAGTAAGTGTAGCAAGATTAATACTATTCTCAGCTCCTTCCCACCATAAAGAAGCGTCATCCCTAAACATGTAAGTGACACACCTCACACGGTCAGCATCCCCCATATTCAGATAACAAAAATGCACCTAGAGTGCCAGAAAATTCTTTCAGCCCTAGCCTTCGGAACTGATTATACACATCATGTTGTGGCCTAGGTGCCTGTTGTAACTGCTGCTCGAAGAAACAAGCCATCCCCTCTAATGCACATGTAGCAGCATCCCCATTAGGAGGCGGGGGTGCATTAACATTATGATCCTCAGTGATCTCTGTCTGTCTATTGATAGGTGCGCGTCTACGAGACATTATATCTGAATGTTTTCCAATTCTAACGTAACTAACATGCATTTAAATCTAAGTTTTCTAATCATGTAACATATCCTTATTCATTTTAGCGATTTCAAACATATGAATCATATATTTCCATATAGCTTATTAAACATATGACATAAACATATATTTCATGTAATCATGCAGGTAACAACATATAAGTCATATAAAGCATGTAAACTTACAAATTCAGGCTTGATGACTGAGCTTTCTGGCACTGATGGTGGCACAACCCTTTACAGAACCATTGCTCTGATACCAAATGAAACGTCCAATACTCGTTTTGCTTTAAAAGTACTAGAAAATTTTTTTTTCTCCATAATTCGAAATATACATATATATATACTTTAATATACCTTGACATCATTTTTTAAAATAAGCAACCAACTATTATTTGAAATCAAAGGAAATAGTTTAAACTTAAACAAAAACCTAAAAAGCAATAATTTGAAAAGTATAGCCCATACAATCATCTCTCAAAAATCTCTCAAAGCTCGTAAAAATCTTTAACATAAATCATAAACATAAATCATAAGTGCGGAAAAATAGAAGCGCTGGTCCTCGGGTCATGTGCACCGTCAGCCCAACAAAGTCAATCATCAAGACCTCCAATATCATTATTATCCAACTCACCTGTATCAATAACATCTAGTAAGTTTAAAGACTCAACACACCATAATCTTGATAACAACATAATACAAATACAGATCACACACAACAGTGAAAAATACAAATACCTAAAATATCATTTCATGAATATGCATAAACTTTAACATAAACATTTTCATATCATCATCAACATGTCCATATTCATTTATCATCAATATATTCATATACATATTCTTTTTTCCTTTCGTTGAATTCAGATCGTTAATTGTGACTTTCGTGTTCGTCTACGTATTGGACGATGGATCCATCTACATGTAACCACAGTACTGGGTGGCGGGGACATCAGCGACACTCTCACCCATCAACTGAGCCTTTTGCCTACGTATTAACATATCATATCGTGTCCATGAAAATACGATTGTCGGGCTCCCACTGGGATCTTCTCCCTCACGATATCTCCAACATATCATCGTATTAGTCACAATTACTTTACTTCCTTAAACATTTCGTATTTTCATCATTTTATAAAAATTAAACATGCATATAACGTTTTTATTTTAAACCAAGCATGCAACATATTTTTTAACTTTATCGTTTCATCCTAAAAACCCATAAACATTTTAAAAATCATATTTTATCATATAAAAATTCATAAACATTTAAAATTATCATATTAGCATATAAAATAGCATTTAGAGCACTGTCATGTCGTTTACTAATTTCAGGTATAAAATTATCGTTTTGCCCCTAAACGTAAAATTTCACGTTTTTGACTTTTTCTTAATTTCATTGATTCTAAAATGTCCCAAATAATTATTTAAGCTTACATTAAATTTACCATAATTTTATTTAGCTTGAATACTAGAATTTTTAATTAATCTTTAATTAATTGTTTTTAATGCGTTTTAATCCCGAATAATTTCAAACTTTAATATAAAATTCTTAAATTCAAAACTTAGACTTTTTATATTATTTTAGCACTCGTGAAACACGACTCGACCCCGGTGAACCATGTTTCGATTTATTTTCAAACAAGAAAACCCTAAGCACGTCGACTAAGCACCTTCGAGCCATCTTGTTATTTTCTCGAGCCAAGCTCTAGCCACCTTGAGCCAACATCGAGCCAACCCACCTAGGAACCCTCTTGGACCCTTAGAACTCCTAGGACTCGAACCATAGCTTGGACCGAAGCCCCAACTTCAGAACATACCATGGCCGAGAAACCCTCATGCGATATGACTCTATGTTTCACGCCTAGGACTCTAGCCTACCTAGCCATCCCCTGGACCAACCCCTCGTGCACCCTCTTAGGGCCCTAACCACTTGACCTAGCCCATCCCAAGCCCCCTGTCTCCCTGCCCTTATGCTTGAGTCCTAGACATGCTAGGACTCTCTCCCTGCCTCACTTGACTCTAGACCCCTGTCCTTGCCGTGCCCAGCCGTGCTTCCAAAAGAACTCAACCCGAGCCCCTCTTGATTGCACAGCCGCGGGTGGTTCCAGCTTGAACGGTTCTTGTTTGCATCGTTTGTGAGCGTGTTCTAGGACCGTAAACTTTGTGTAAAACACCCTTAATCCATACCCTAACCATGGCAGCCCCTTAACCCATATTAAACATGATTTTTGGACCAAATTTCATGTTTTAAAAACCACATAAGATGCATGTACGAAAATAATAAGATGTATGGTTTGTTTTCATTCAAAACATGCTTAAACAAATACTATGGTGTGATAGATGTTTGTGAAGAAAAGAATATGACGTGCCTTTGCGTGTATAACGCACGAAAATTCGTTGAGATGCGAAGAACGACGACGAGGGGACCTTGGTTGAATTCCCTTGACAAAACCGAAGCTTTTCCTCTCAAATTATAGTGTGTGTGTCGTGTATTTGGTGAGGGAAAGAGTTTGCGAGTTTTAGGGGTGTGGGGCGTCGGGTTTGGTATGGGTTATGGGAGGGTTTTGTATATTATTTAGTTAATAAAATACTAACCAAGCTTAGACCCATTAGGAAGGTTAATTAAGTCCATTAGTGCCTAATTAAAATATTAAAAGTTATTTTGTTTAATAAAGTTTGTGAATTTATTAGCCGGGTTGTCAAAACGTTCGTATTTTTGTTGAAAAACAAATACCGATAAAATTTACATCGCGACGTATAAAATCACCTCAAAACCCTTTATTTTCAAAAATAAGAAAAAGCATCAACCTTATTTTAAATAATTAAAAACAACTATTTAATAAAACATTTTCCATTTTTCAACCCTCGGTCTCCGTTCCTCGATCGCAACTCGTATAACTCTTAAAAATACATTTTAATATATGTAAGTATAGAAACTACTAAAACATCATATAAACATGTCACCTAATTGATTTAACAATTAAAATCAATTAATTAACCATTTTCCATATTCCCTAGATTTGCATGCAGTTGGATTACGTCGTCTTAATTTTTGACCTTACAAACCGAGTCGAGTTTTTAGTCCTGGAAGCGCCCTAAAAACAATTTGACATGTTTTAAATGCTTATGTTATCACGAATATGACCTTTTATGTAAATATAAGAATATGTTACATGCTTGATTTTAAGGAAAATTTACTTATATGTACGATTTTATTAAGTGATGAATATGATGACATGTTTTGAAGGATGGGAGTTGGTTGTGACTAATACGATGATACGATAATACGATGATATATAAGGTCAAGGCTCAGTGGATGGGTAATAATATCGGTGATGTCCCTACCGCCGGGTACCGCGGTTATACGTTGATGGATCCATCACCTAATACGATGATACGAAAGTCACTAACTAATGAACGGAATTCAAATTAAGAAAATGAACATGTATATGTTTATATGATGAGATATGTTATGAAAATGTTTATGCTTCGACTGGTTATGATTATGCATGCGACTTTTTAAGATCATGAAATATATTGTTATTACAGTACTTTTCAATGTTGTTTGTTATGTCTATGTACTTGCAATAACGTCACAAGTGTGTTGAGTATTTAGATTCACTAGGTACGAATGATACAGGTGAGTATATTGATCAGGAGATTGGAGGTGCTGAAGACTGAGTAGGCAGAGTTGGATGTGCGCACGCGAACCCGATGACCGTATTTTCCACACATCATGTTTATGAGATATGAGTGATTTTGGATATTTTCATACTATGTCTTTTATTTTGTTGATGTTTGACAAGATTTTTACACGTTTCTCATTTGTTTTATTTTAAAACGTATGCCGAGGGTTGACGAATTGTCTATTTTTAAACTGCAGTATTTTCATCTGTTAGTTGACTACTTTTATTTTAAATGTGAAATTTTTAGACACTATTGCATGCATGCATAAAGTTATAAATTTTCAAAAAAAAATAAAATTCTAGTAGTATTTCAGTAGTAGACGTTTCACATTCAATTCTTCAGATCTGGTAACAGACAGTTTGGCATTCTTCGATTCACAAGTTTGAGACTTTATTGATTTTTTTGAGAACTTTAACTTGGTTACTTCAGTTCTACTTGGTCCTTTAAGTTTGATAATTCTCCTTCAGTTCAGTTACGTTCTTTCAATCCAGTTGTTGGTTCAGTTTAGGTCTTATGGTCGGTTGCTGGTCAGTTTGTTAAACTTTGAAACTTATAAATTCAAACATAATACCCTAAGCTCTAATATAATTTTCATGGCCCAATGTAATTAATTTTTAATAATAATAAAATCAAGGGTATTTTGGATATTTTTGAAATGTCTTTAGCATAAAGCACCAGATTAGGCATAATTTAAAAGATTTAGGTCTAAACTGTTTTAATATGGATCAAATTGGGATTGTAGCTAAACATTTCAGACCAAATTGAGTTTTTTGGTGGGGAAGCTTTTTATCATTACAAAATGTTCTTTGATCATTAAATTTCATATTTTACAATTTTTTTTTATTATACCTATTCTCCCTTGTAAATTATCTATTTTTGAAAATTGAAACGACAAGAGAGAATAGGTACGAGGAAAATATATTTGTAAAATATGCAATTGAGTGATTAAATTTAAAAACAAAAATCATTCACTTCTCATTTTTTTGGGATAAATGTGTTGACCACCAACTGTTTTTTGTTATGATGTCCACCAACCGTGTTCACTTTTGTTTCAATCACTAAGGTGACACTGATCATAGAGGTGAGTACAGTTGATAGGCAGCATGATACATATATGCATCATATATATACAGTTTTTCTATGCTGACTATATATACAGTTTTGTTATGATGCTCAGCTATAAAGTGACACTCATTTATTGGATATGATAAAAACATATCAAAATTATATATCCATTAGATGAGCGCCATCTCATTAGTGTCAATACAAATTTCATATATATATAGTTTTTCTATGCCGACTATATATACAGTTTTGTTATGATGCTCACCTATGAAGTAACACTCATCTATTGGATATGATAAAACATATCAAAATTGTATATCTAATATGTGAGCGTCATCTCATTACTGTGCATAAAAATTGACATGATTGGTGAGCAACATAACAAAAGTGTATATATATATATATCTACAGTTTGATATGCTGCACATCTATCATGCACATTTATACGAGCAATGATAAACTATTGGATGTATAATTTTTTCACGTTTTATTAGATTCAATATGTGAATATCACTTCATCGATACTCATATAAAGTGTATACGATGAAAGTGCAGTATATTAAAACTATATATAATTAATGACATTTAGTTATATATATATTTCATGCCGGGCTTGAGTCGATAGGGCCCTTTATTTAGCCCAAAGACCCCGTGCCCTCAAGTTGAATCATCTCTCTCCATTACCTACGATTCTATCCATTCTTGATTCCCATGTGCGCATTTCTGTTTCTAAATTCTTCCTTCAATTCTTCCATCAAATGAATCTCTTTGTAGCTTCAATTATTCGCTGCTGCTTATGGACGATAACCATAGAAGCACCTCCAAGGTACCCAATTTTGATTATGCTCTTGCTAAATGTTTTGCTCAATCTTGATGATTATTTTCTCATGAAATTATATTGTTTTGTTCGACCGAAAATGAATTCTTTAAGATTGTAATCCTTGTTGTTGTTTGTGGTGAGCTCCGGTATTAGTTCTCGTCTGGTGCTTGCTAGTAATATTTGCATATTTCTCCTTTTTTCTGTTTCACGTATTAGCTTACCATCTTATTCCTGATATTCTTGTAATTGATTGTTGGGAGTAGTTTACAAAAATCACAGTGATAACAAAAGTTGAAGTTGAAGCAGGAAAAACCCGGGACGGCCTTGGCAAATATGTGATTTGGAATTTTTGGTATATGTTAGCATCATTTTTCTTGAAACAGATTTACATTAATTTACCACACGGTTGCTATGGAAATCAAATAGATGTGTATGTATCAAGATACAAAGGTAAAAAGTTAAAACCAACAGCAATTAAGCACCACTAGTAGCTCTGGGCAAACAGATTTTGTACCCGAAGCTTATCAGCTTGGCTCAAACTTTAACAGAATAGAGAGAGTAAAATTGTGAAATCCAAAGAATTTGAGAGTATTTATATGAATTATGGAAAGATACTTCATATTTAGCAAGGTTCTAAAAAGCGTGAAGCGTCCTGAAGCGCGGATGTCGAGCTCCAAGCTTTTCATGCTTAAGCGAGATTAGCACAGGCTTAAGCGTGAAAAAACGTTTTTTTATCTTTAGTATAATTGTAATTATCTCAAACCAATAAATAGATAAAATAATACATAAATATGATAAATTTAAGTATGATGCATTAATTCTCATATTTATAAAAACATAAAAATCTCAAAATTACAATCTTTATTGTTTTTGCAACTAGACCACATTAAAAAACCCCCAATATTTGTCAAATCATTGTCAGATACGTTTAATCATAATTAAAATTTAAAAATAAACATCTAAACTATAAACCTAATTTATTATTTTAAAATAAAAAGATTTAACTTCAAAATAAATAAATTTAAAAATAAACAGATTCGATTAATTGTGCTTAAGCATACTTAATTAAATGTTTTAATTACGCTTAATTCGGTCAAAACTATAGTTTGACCGCTTTTTTCCGTTTTTCTCCGAAGCGGGGCGTTTTTGTCGAGCTTCAAGCTTAAGCTCGCTTAAGCGGGCTTTTTAGAACGCTGATATTTAGAGGCTTGATTCCCAAGCTAATGGCTTACAACTTCTATAGAATGCATGTCCATTGGTACCAAACATTAACCGACCACTTCTCCATCACCATTATTGTGTCAGAAATAAGGGGAAGATAGAAAGGTTTCACCTTTGAGTTTTAAAGTAAATTCAGAAATAGAACTGAGCAAGCTAAATTAGGCTGTTGATTTTTTCTTTAATTCAATTTCAATCCTCTCCGCAGTAGCTAATTTGAATTACTAACTGCTTATCATTAGTCTTCTTCTGTAACTTGACAATGTGGCTAAGAGGATATTGTTTTGATTTCTTGGTGTTTTAGGATTACTACAAGGTCTTAGAAGTAGACTATGATGCAACTGATGAGGCGATCAAATTGAATTATCGGAAGCTGGCATTGGTTGGCATTTTATCTTCTCTGAACCATCCGGACGAAGGGGCCTGAAGGATATTTTCTGGAATTTTCCTGATCTTTTCTTATTGTTCTGCAGAAATGGCATCCTGACAAACACAAGGGAGACTGTGCTGTTACTGAAAAATTTCAAGAGATCAATGAAGCCTACACTGGTGATTTGTTTGTGCTAGCATATGAATTATTTGATCTTACTTTTGCAAGTCGCGGTTCTTAATCGATTGCAGAAAATGTTTCCATTTGACAAATTATTGTTAACCTGATATGAAAATCAATTGATTAAGTAGTTCAATTAGGGTAAAACCAGCTTTGTGGCCTTCTTCTTTTAAGGTTTTTTTTAAAAAAAAAGTTGTAAAAGAACACCGGTTTCTCCATTTTATTGTTGGCTGATTCAAAGCACTGACCAGATTGGCAGAATATGCGTTGACTCCGCCGACCCGGTCGGCAGCGACATTTTACTTTTTTTTTTTTTTTTTTTTAA
>NC_133313.1:5608779-5641296 GCF_012295235.1 Primulina huaijiensis
GGGTTTTTTTTTTTTTTGTCAAAATAACATTTTCTCATTTCTGCCTACCAAATAATATATGACAAGAAAATAGGCTTATCAAAATAATATTGTCTCATGAATGTCTACAAAAGTTAAATACAAAAAATATTTATTTCAAAACTTAGAATGAGTATTATAATTAACAAATCTTTAAATCAAGCATAAACTATTTAGATGCATGTATAAGAAATTAACAACTCTAATCTTGAAATCCAACTTAGATCTTTACCAAAAAAAATCAGAATCAACTTCTTGTTTGACTTTCAAAATATCATCTAGAATGTTTCATCACCTACATAAAGATATAAATTTATTAACAAAAAAGTGAACATCATAAAACAAAAATAAAGTGTGCCAATAATTCATGTTTTTCATCAATGCAGGAAACAAAATCCATAATATAAATAATAATAAGATTCACATGCATAAACTTCCAACCTTGAATTGATTACATTTTTTTCACCTTTATCTTTGAATTAGTTATGATAATCAAACACCAATGATAGATGTATCAACACTCAATTTTGTCAACTCTGCAAAATAAACAAAGAAAATAAAATGTTAGTACTTCGAAATGTTGAGATAGATATAAAGTAAATAAAATTAAATTAAAATACATTTGTCAATCATTTCAACATCACACAAATCTTCCTTCATATTAATTGGTTTTGAATCACATCGAAACCAGTCTTGAGCACAAATGAGAGATTGAACTATCTTGGGCGATAAAAAACTCCTAAATGCATCAAGTACACGCCTTCCGGTGCTAAATGCAGCTTCTGAAGCAATGGTGAAAATTGAAACTGCTAATATATCTCGAGCCATTCGAGAAAGAATGGGAAACCTGAGACTATTATCTTTCCACCATTGCAATATATTAAAGTTCTTTCTCTCCTCCTCAACATCTTCAGCCAAATATTTCTCCAACTCAGACTTTACTACTTCACCTTTTCCTCCACTCTTATACATCTTGAATTCTTGCTTCAAAGACAATCTAATAGCCATTTCAGACTCATCGTCCGCTTCACACAAGCGTTTCTTAGACATATCTTGGGAGCCAAGGGTGGAACTATTTGATGAAGAGCATAAACTTTTAGAAATGTCTGGAAGTTTATTGGAATGCCTTAGTTTATAATCATCAAACAATTCGTAAAGGCCAAGTCTCACTTGTTCTTTCATGGTCTCATTTTTCTCAACATTGCCATACATTCTATCAAAAGAAAATTCAACAAACTCCAACTTATGTCGCGGATCAAGGATCACAGCATAATATAAGATCATATTCATTTTCTCAATTGATCCCCAATACTTGTCATACTTTTCTTTCATTCTTTTTGCCATCAAACTTAGTTCAAAGTCAACACTCTCCAACCATTGCTTAAGAATCATGTCAACCTCACTAATTTCATGAAACATAATGTTCGATGTAACATACAAAGAACCAGAAATATGCAAAGTGAGTTTATAAAAATGTTTCAAAAATTTCAGCAAAAGCTTAGATCTTTCCCAATCATGCTCATTCGGAACCCCATCATATGGCTTTTTTGAAAGATCAATTCGGAAAGCAAGATCGACTTCATCATACGCATCAAATGCTCTTTTAAGACATATTGCCGACTCTAACATTAAGTATGTTGAGTTCCATCTGGTGGGCACATCAAAAGTCAACAACTTATTTGTTTATAATTTTTCAAGCTGAACACACTCTTGAAATCTTTTGTACCTTGCTGGAGAACTCCGTATGTACCTAACAGCTCCTCTAACATGCGAAATAGCTACATGCTCATCATTTCCTTTCAAACCATCCAGCACAACGAGATTAATAATATGTGCAATAGACCTTACGTGAACATATTTCTCACCCAAAATATTGTTTCCCCAATTATCAAATTTCTTCTGCAAATAAACAATTGCCCCATCATTCGAAGATGCATTATCCACAGTGATAGAAAAAATTGTGCCTATACTCCAATCAAATAAACATCTCTCAATAAATTTTCTTATTTCTTCACCTTTATAACCAGATATTGGGCAAAAATTCAAAATCCTTTAATGTAAGTTCCAATTTGGATCAACAAAATGAGCAGTAAGACACATGTAGTTAACTTTCTGAATAGATGTCCATGTATCTGTGGTAATGCACATCCTCTGACAATTATCCTTTATGAACTGCTGTAATTTCTCCTTTTCACTCAAATATGACTTGTAAATTTCTCTTGTTATTGTCCTTCATGATGGAATATCAAACATTGGACATGCAACAGACAAAAAATGTATAAAACCAGGGTTCTCAACAGTCTTGAATGAGAGTTCATCCACAATCAACATGTAACACAATGCATCTCTAACTTTTTGTCGCTCAAATCTCCAGTTAACAAGAGGGGCCTCTTTATCACCTTTATGAATTGATTGAAACAAGAGTCTATTTTGATTTGTTTCAACCTCATGTGGTTTCTTCTTGCATGATTCATAATGGTTTTTAAGGGGTTTAGTGCCATGAACTTTTGGATCAGCTTTAATCTCTCTAGTACAACATTTGCATCTACCTTTTTGAACATTCTCATTTTCACAAAAAAAATTTTCAAAATGTTCCCACCATTGTGACCTAGACGCAACCGCCAGAGTACATTTTTTGGAATCACACAATTTATCATCCTCCTTATCAACCTTATCATCAATGTTCATACTAACCTCTTTGAATAAGTCACTTTGTGGTTGTATGTTTGGCGAAGAAAGAGTTTCAGATATTCCTCCAAATTCCATATATTGATAATTGATTAGTAGAATATTGCACTTTCTGGTTCCAGATTGTAGCCCACAAGATTCAATACATCGCTACATCAAACAAGAAAATCAAATTTTAAGTGACTCGGGGAGGGAGGCATCAGCTTGTCTAAGCAAAGATATAATATTATGGTTCTTTGTAAAATTGGCCAGAGAAAATGGTTCTTTGTCAGATTTAGTAGTACCCAGAAATGGTCATACTATTATGTTCTTTTCTATTACAGGAAAAATATCACAGCCATCATCAAACAAGATAATGCTACATGTACTCGCCTTGGGAAGAACCTCGTTGAATAGGAGCCAATAAAATCACTTACACACAAGAAATCATACATTCATCAACATGGTAAATAAGACTGAGTTTCAAAAAGAGCATTCACTTTTACTTCTCCATAGGAGGCCAGGCACCCACGTAAGTTAACGAAATAAGTTTTTTTTTAAAACTTACGCTTAGCCAGTAATGGCGATCAGTTTGTGAGCAAGGGGAGGTGGTGAGCTCAAAGCTAAAGGCGTAAAAATCAAAATAAAAAAATCAGCAGCAACACAATGACATCCCTAAAACAACACAGCAAACACGTAGTGAACAATGTTGCAGACTTTCGAGAATAACAAACCAGCAACTGTAAAACACCGACCGAAGCCAAGATTCGAGAAAATCCAATTTCGATTTCAACAGGTCTCCAAGAAACAACGATGTAATTCGAATTGGTTATCTGAAACTCTCGGGACTGTCGCTCACAATCACCAACCCTCATTCTAAGTAGAGGTCAGTAATTGCGGTGCTTTGGAATGAGAAACATACATCTTTGGAATAAAATGTAATAATTGATTAGCTGTGGTGCAACATTTTGCAAAATTGGTTTCCAATTTATTAAACTGGACTGGTCCAATTATAAGCCCATATATTTTTTTTATTTTTAAAAAACAATCGGGTACCCGATCGAGTGATTCGGGTAGCAACTCTATATCCGAACCCGATCCGACTAAAATATAGTCGGGTTTGAGTAGTACCCGAACCCGACTAGTTACCCGATTTTCCCCAAAAATTGCACCCGATCGGTTTCGGGTCGGGTGGAACCCGAAAAACCCGATCCGATTGCCCACCCCTAGTCAAGGGCTGTACATGTAAGACAAGATGTTGAACAAAAATTGAGATCAAATGGGGCTAGTTTTTGCGTTTCTTGTCCAAGGCGAGGGAGACTGCTAGCTGCTATTTGGGATGTGTTCAAGAGTCCTAAAGGAGTCTAGTCATGGTCCTAGATGGGCTGTGCAAGGGCTGGAAAGAGAGGATAAAGGTTGCACGTCATTTTGGGTTGTTTAAGGCATGTAGGGGCGCGGCTTAGGGCTGGGGGTTCTAGGATCTTTACGCTTGGTCCAGCAGGGTCTCTAGGGTTCAGTCATGGCCCTAGGATGGTCAGCTAGGGGGTGGTTGGGTCGGTCATGGGCTAGGGTCAAAGGGATTGAAGGTTTGTGCAAACTAGGGTTTTTGAAAATGAGCAGAATTTTCCAGCATGGTTCTAGGCTTGTTCAAGGGTTTTAATTGGCTTGATTTGGTATTAAAAAGGGTTAATAAGCTATGATTCAAGTTTGGTTAAGTTTTGAGTCGATACGGGTTAAAACCGACACGTACGGTTAAGTTTTAAAACGAATTGGGAAAAGTTGAGGAACTTAATTTTTACGTATAAGAAATGTTTATGGGTGTATTTTAAGGTGCCATGTTAAATTTCAATGATGAAAAGTTTATGTTTAAAATTTGGGAAGAAAATATTAAGTTTTGAATTTATTCGGATTAAAAACGCTTCATGGTTTAGTCATTAATTTATTAAATCGAATGGTTCGAGTTTACGTCTTAGAAAAATATTAGAAGTCAAATTTAAGCTTATATGATACTATGAGATATGATCGAGTTAATAAAGGTAAGAGAAAGTCAAAATCGAGAATTTAGGAGTCCAGGGGTAAAATGCTCATTTTGCGTCCCGGGTAGTACGAAAGGCTTGGTAGTGTCCCGAAAAATCATAATACATGCTAAATGATATTTTCAAATGTTTATGATGAAATTATGAAATTTTATGATATATGCTAAAGCTGTACGATTTTTCCTCAAAAAATGCTATTTTAGAATTTTGAAGGACACGATATTTTATGAATAAAAAGGAAAGAAAATATTTTGAAGGATGTGAATTGACTGTGACAAATATGATATGATATGATTGGGAATATCGTGAGGGAGAAGTCCCCAGGAGACGCTCGTTTATGGGAGAAGGCCCAGAGGGAACCTGACAATCATATTTCCACTTACGACGAGGCCTAGTGCCCGTCCCCATGCGCAATGGTGAGCTAAGACTGATCAGTCGACCACATGATGATACGATTACAGCTAGTCACTTTCAAGGATCAAACTTCACCCAAAATGATATACGATGATGGAAAGCTTTACGATTTAATATTTTATTATTTATTTATGTTTACAAATTTATGCTAGCTATTATTAATAAAAGTATGATTTTATGCATGTGTATGTATATGTATTATTTGTTACTAATGGTTAGAACGTGCTGAGTCATTAGATTCACTAGTTTTGGATGGTTGCAGGTGAGGATGAGACCGAGGGAGTCGCTGACTCTTGAGTGAATCGACTCCAGCAGTACGCTCTCGAGGGACATATATTTTCCGCACATATTAGTATTTAAAGTTTTATGATAAGATTTTGAAGATTTTCTATTTAGAGATTTATGCTTTATTTTGAAGTTCAATTTTGGTTTATTTTTAAATGTTGAAGTATGATTTTGATAGTTGACGATTTATGGATATTTATGTAATTAAGGTTTTTAAATATTGAGTCAATTTGGTATGAATGTTTCGAATTTTATATATAAAAAAAAATTAGTAGGATTTTAAAGTTAAAAAATAGTGGATGTTTCATATTAAAACCCGAGTTTTGAAGAAATAACATTGTAGACAAAATTAGGGATTATAATAATCTATAATTGCAATTACAGATGAGCATAATGTTGCTGATGAGTAGCCTGGGCAAATTTCTTCCTTCATTCAGAAAGAGACGAATTTGATCCTAGAAGGTAAGCGTTTGCATCCTTTATTTAGGCTTAAGGTATCCCCTCCCCCACTTTCTCCATGCCCCGGCATATAGAAGTGTGATGTATATTTTAAATTCATTCAGAGTTGATTCAGCCACCTAAATTAAGGATAAAAGTCGTTCAAGCTCGAGGGTAGCATTTGTGATGTTAATGCTACGTTTAATTGTTATGGACATAGAGATGTCTAATCGTATAGATAGATCATCATACGATGATTGTAGAAAAAAACTCTCCCTCGGATTTCTAATTGATTATCACTTATCGAGTGAATTAAGTTCGTAGTAGTGATTGTACACCATTAGTCTTTTGACCCGGGACAACATATAAGCTCTACATACTAGTGCTACACTTTGACTCGTTCAGGGCGTAATTTTGACATACGTAAGAGCCGATGTATTGCATTCAGGGGTTCACCTCTCATCTATGGATCTGGGTATCTTATGTGATTTGATGAGTAAATAATATAGAGAACAACTCTCGATATTCGAATGGATGTAGATTTTGTCACGCCCTGAGACCGAGGCATCGGTGACATTCGACATTATTAATCAAGTAACAATAAGCCTCATAGCAAATAGCCAAATACCTGTTTATTTCATAAAATTCCATTGTCTTAACATATAAATAAAATTGCATAAATGCGGAAGCGATTCTTTACAACAGAAGAACAAACATTTGCGAAGGAAAAACAAAGGAATACTGAGGGGCTTGAACATCCAGTACTTGAACTTCCTCCTCCTGATTCTTTACCAGCCCCAGAATTGCTTCTGCTCTTTTTCTTCAACCTGTTCTTCTTTTTCGTCTTGGGAGGGACGTAAGGGGGTTGAACATTTTGGGAAACACTCAGCAAGTGGGGCCTATCGAATACCAGAAACATTTGATACATATCATTTTAAAACCATTTGCTTTTGTACTTAGAATAATTTATCAAAATCGAATGAACAGAAATCAGACATAGAACAAATTAGAACTTACGATTAGAGCATTTCAGAACAAAAACTTATCAGATCTTATCAGAGACACACATTATAACGATTATGGGCTATCATTGATCTTGAGCTCTCTCTGGTGTATTTTGCTATAAATGGGCTCCCTCTGAGGCCTTTTCCCTCATCCGGACACCCTCTATGACCTTCTCCCATAGACAAGTTCTCTCTAGAACCTTTTCCCTCACAGGCTTTTCCAATGCACCACTATCAGAATCAAAACAGATACTTATCATTCGGAGACAGATTAGTTCGAACAGAACGACAACAACATAGAACGAAGCGGAAGGACATAAACGAACAATTGGGCGGAACGAAGCGAATTGAACTTATTTAAAACATACATAATTTTTAAAACATATAAACCCACTTACCCTTGGTTCAAATATGCGGCTCAAACTTGACCGCAACTTCGACGAAACATTAGCCGAACTTGGACAGCACTTAGTCGATATTTTGAGCAGAGTTTTGAGTTGTTTCAGCAGCACTTTGACGTGTTTTGTTGTGGCTCGAAATGACCGCGCGAACCCTCTTTTTCTTCCTTGCCTTGGCCGAAATTTTGAAGTGAGATGTGAGGAGATTTGAATGTGGTGTTTGCTACAACAATGGGGTATTTATAGGAGGAAAAGTGACCTTTCTCCCCCCCCCCCTCTCTTCCCAGCCGAATTGACCCTTAAAATGCCCAAGGATGATGGTCCAAATAGCCTCCAAGTCGTCAAAGATTATCCACAACAAAGGATCACTTTGGTGCACTCAATGGTCACTCCTTACGCATTGATTATGTCCAGTTTTTATCTCCTCCCATGGCTGGATTTTTGTCTCTTTTAGGACAAGGATCAATGAGCTTTCTTGAGCTGAAATTTTAAGCTTGTGAGCTAGGGGTTTCTCTCCAAGAATCAATGAGCTTCCTTGAGGTGATTTGCTTCGGAATTCCGGGACTTCACATCTCTCACTTCTTATTCGAAGTTTCGTCCTCGAAATTTGAATTTTCTTGATTTTTGAAATGGTAGGGATACATGGTGCGCATCTTCTCCTCTAGCTCTCATGTTGATTCCCGCTCAGTATGGTTAGACCATTGTATCTTTACATACGAGATGGTCTGGTGTCATAGTACTTGCTCTTTGGTGTCCACTATACGGATATGGACTTCTTTATATTTAAGTTCCTCATTCAAGTTGTCATTGATTAACCATGGTGCGACTTCGAGAATATGGCCTGGGTCGGGTAAATATCTTCTTAAATGTGAAACATGAAAGACATTGTAGATTCTTGACATGTCCGGCAGCAAGGCTAGTCGATAAGCTAAGGTTTTGACTTTTCCAAGAATTTAGAAGGGTTCGACATTTCTTGGGTTTAATTTTTTGGATTTGATGAAACGGCCTACTCCCTTCATAGGTGAAACCTTGACATAAGCCTTTTCACTGACTTCGAACTCTAATGGTATTTTTTTCAAGTCAGCGCAGCTCTTTCGTTGATCTTGTGCTGCCTTGAGTTTATCCCAAATGATAACTACTTTATCAACAGTTACTTGAACGTTCAGGTACCTTGATAGCTTTCTCTCTAATTTCAATTTTTCCACGATAATTATTGCTATCGGAAAATTCAATCAAATAATTCAGGATATCGACTCCTCATCTCTGACTCGGTCTCCCAAGTAGCTTCTTCCTCCAAGTGATTAAGCCATTTTACCTTGACCATTTTTATCACCTTGTTCCGCAACCTTCTCTCTTGTCTACCCAAGATTTGAGTAGGCCTATCCTCATAGGACATGTTTGGCGAAAGTTGCAGTGGCTCAAAGTTCAGTAAATGTGAAGGGTTTCACATGTACTTGCAGAGCATCAATACGTGGAAGACATTGTGAACTCCTGCGAGATTAGGTGGCAACGCCACTCAATATGCTAATGCTCCCACTCTATCGAGTATCTCAAATGATCTGATGAACCTCGGACTAAGTTTGTCTTTCTTGAAAAATCTCATAACACTCTTCATAAGTGCTATCTTTATAAATATGTGATCGTCAACTGCAAACTCGAGATCTCATCTTCTTTTGTCTGCGTAGCTCTTCTGTCGACTCTGAGTAGTTTCATTCTGTCTCGGATCTTTGCGACCATTTCTGTTGTGTGCTGAACTATCTCGGGTCCCATCGTATCCCTTTCTCCTACCTCGTCCCAATGGATAGGCGATCTACATTTCCTTCCGTAGAGTGTCTTGTATGGAGTCATTCATATAGATGACTGATAACAATTGTTATAAGTGAACTCCACTAGAGGTAGCTTCGTTTCCCAACTCCCTTGGAAATCGTTCACAAAGACTCAAAGTAGATCCTCTAAAATTCATATGAATCTCTTAGACTGACCGTCTGTCTAAGGATGAAATGCGGTGCTGAATAGTAGCTTGGTTCCTAAGGTTTCATGTTAAATCTTCCAGAATGATTATGTGAATCCTGTGTCTCTGTCCGACACTATAGAGACTGGAATTCCATGCAGTCTGACTATCTATCGAATATATAGCTTCGCATACTGTGTCATGGAGAAAGTCGTCTTGACTAGTTGGAAATGTGCTGACGTAGTAAGATGGTCCACTATTGCCCAAATGGCGTTGAGTCCTTTCACCATCTTTGGCAGTCCTACCACGAAATCCATAATAATGTTCTCCCACTTTCACTCAGGAATGTGAAGTGGTCGGAGCATTCTCGCTGGTCTTTGATGTTCTGCCTTTACTTGTTGACACCTTAAGCATTCGAATATGAAGCGCATAATATCTCGTTTCATTCCCGGCCACCAATATAAAAGTTGCAAGTCTTTATACATTTTTGTACCTCCGGGGTGAATAGAATAAAGGGTACTGTGGGCTTCAGTCATATTGTTAACTCTAAGTGAATCTCCACTAGGAACCCATAGTCGACCTTGATATTTAACAATGCTATAGTCGACTGAATATAACATGCTGCCTTTTGATTCATCTCGTTGTTTCCATTTCTGCAGTTGCTCATCATTAGACTGTTCGGCTCGAATTCTATCTCGTAGAGTAGGCTATACCGTCAAAGTAGCGAGATTAGGGGCCTTTCCCCTAGCATTGACTTCAAGATCAAACCTCTAAATTTTAGCTTGAAGAAGTTTCTGCACTGACAAATGGGCCGAGACTGTCGATTTTCTACTCAAAGCATCCGCAACTACATTAGCTATTCCGGGATGATAGCTAATGTCGCAGTTGTAGTCTTTTACAAGTTCTAGCCATCTTTTTTGTCTCATGTTCAGCTCTTTTTGGGTGAAGAAATACTTGAAGCTTTTGTGGTCCGTAAAAATCTTGCATTTCTCACCATACAAGTAGTGCCTCCAAATTTTTAGCGCGAATACGGCTGCTGCAAGCTCAAGGTCATGCGTCGGATAATTTTTCTCATGGGTTTTCAAATGTCTTGACGCATATGCTATGACTCGATCGTGTTGCATGAGAATTGCGCCTAATCCTAGTTTCGAAGCGTCGGTAAATAACACATAATCCCCTTGCTCTGTCGGCTTAGTTAGAACTGGCGTGGTAATGAGTGCTTGCTTCAATTGATCAAAGCTATTTTGACATTCCTGTCCCCATACAAATTCCACATTCTTCTTCGTCAAAGATGTCAAGGGTACTTCAATGGTCGAAAAACCCTTGATGAACTTGCGATAGTAGCCAACTAAACCCAAGAAACTGTGGATTTCCGTTACACTTTTAGGCACTGGCCACTCTTTCACTGACTCGACCTTAGATGGGTCGACTTCTATTCTTTCTCTCGAAACGATGTGGTCTAAGAATGCCACCCTCTCTAGCCAAAACTCGCACTTGATGAACTTCGCATATAATTTTCGATCTCGTAATACTGCAAAGTCGTCTTCAAGTGCTGATCATGCTCCTCTCGGCTCTTGGAAAAGATTAAAATGTCATCGATGAAGACAATAATAAACCGATCGAGGTACGGCTGAAATACGCGATTCATGAGATTCATGAAGATCGCTGGAGCATTAGTCAGTCCAAAAGACATGACTAAAAGCTCATAATTCCCATAAAGCATTCTGAAAGTCGCCTTATACACATTTGCCTCCTTTACTTTCAGCTGGTGATATCCAGACAGAAGATCTATCTTTGAAAATACCAAAGCTCCTGGTAGTTGATCAAACAAATCCTCGATTCGGGGTAACAGATATTTGTTCTTCACTGTCACCCTATTCAACTCCCTATAATCGATAACAGTCTCATTGTCCCATATTTTTTCTTCACAAACAATACTGGCGCGCCCCATGGAGAAAAACTAGGGCGAATAAATTCCTTGTCTAGAATCTCTTGAATTTGGTCCTTAATTCTTTCCTCTCAGCAGGTGCTAGGCAATAAGGCGCCTTAGAGATCGACACAGTACCAGGCAACTCAATAGCGAATTCCACTTCTCTCTCGGGCGGGATGCTAGAAACATCGTCAAGGAACACATCCGTAAAATCTTTGACAACTTCCACATCTTCAATTGATCGACTGTCAGTGTCAGGTATGTATGTAATACTAGCAAGAAAACCTTGAAAGCCTCTCCGGATAACCTTCTTCGCATGAATGCATGAAATAATGAGCGGCATTTGATTATTCTACTTCGCCTCGAAGATGAATGCTTTCCCCTTGGGTGGTCGAATAGATACTCACCTTCGCTGAAAATTGATAGTAGCTCCGTTCAGTGTGAGCCAATCCATGCCCAAAATAATGTCAAACTCGGGCATTGGAAATACAATAAGGTCTGCTCGAACGACATTTCTTTGAAATTTAAGCTTCACATCCTTAACTATGCTTGTAGAGACCATATGTTCGCCAGAAAGCAATGTAACTCTGAATCCCGACTCTACGTCCTCTGGTATGATTTCCAATCGTTTCATGAAGGATTCAGATATGAAACAATGCGTTGCTCCAGAATCTAGCAAAGAATAAGTAGCAACGCCCGCTAACAAAATTCTGCATGTGATAATATTTGCATTATACTCGAGAAAGGCCATGAAATTCAGAAATTTCTATCGTCTAGGCCCTTCTAGCTTCCCATATTAGTATTTCAACCCTTTCAATTTTCAAAAATTGCCAAAAGACCCCTTAAAATTTTGATGATTTGCAGTTAAGTCGTAAGAATTTTCGAAATTGCCAAATTTTCCTTCGTAAATTTTCGAAAAATTACGATTAGTCCCTTAGGTTTTCAATCTTCTACAATTTGATCCACATAGCCAATTTTTGCAATAATTCAATTCCTTGTACCTTAGAATTTGAAACATACAATTCTAAATCATCAAGTTCAATGCATTTCAATTTAATTCTAGCATTCATGCTTTTTATCTCAAGCAATAAATCAATATAAAATGCTTAAATAGTCAGAGTACCTGTAATAAGCGTAGTGTCTGGCTCCGATTTCATAGCATGCATTACGTAAGCCCTTGAAATCGTGGGTTGCTTAAGCTTTGGGAAATCAGCAGCCTTATGCCCCATTCCTCCGGACTTAAATCACTTGTAGGTGCCCCACGTGCACTTGCCGTAGTGATGGCGATTGCACTCCTTGCAGAGTGGCCTCTCTTCAGTCTTCGGGGCTTTTTCTTTAGGTGGTTGTCCTTGCGGTTTATGTTGTACTGGCCATTTCGGTGGTCCCGTAAACGGCTTCTTGTTCTGTTGACTTGATTGCTTGGCACGATTCCTCGTGCGCTGCATCTCCCAGTCAATGTCCTTCAGAGACTGGTTGGCTCGAAAGGCTTTAGCAACAACAGTAGTATAGTCAATAGGATCAGTCAGCATCACATCTCGACGGATAGTCGGCCTCAAACAATCTAAGAAATGTCGTAGCTTCTCCGCAGCATCATTTGCAATCAAGGGCACATAATATCAGCCCCTATCAAACTTCTGAACAAACTCAGCAACAGATGTATCCCCTGGCGGACACTCATGAACTCTGTCTTCAACCTCGAACGAACGTCGATAGTGAAATACTTATAATAGAATACTCTCTTGAAGCCCTCCCAAGTCAAAGTTGCCATATTCACTCCTCGCTGCGCTCCCTCCCATCGTAAGGAAGCGTCGCCTTTCAGCATATAAATGGTACAACGTACTCGATCAGTGTCCTCCATATCCATATACCTAAAAATTACTTCCAAAGACCTAATCCATCTCTCAGCCATTAATGGATCAGTAGTATCAGAAAAATCCTCGGGATACATCATCCTAAATCGCTCGTAAACAGCCTCGGGTCGGACCCTCGCAGCCTTCCCAACATGCTGCTCCAGTAATTGAGCCATTCCAGCTAGCACACGAGCACTAGCATCCTGATTAGGTGGAGGCTGTGGAATCTCCTCCTCCCGCCTTTCCTCACTATCTCTGCGAAGAACTCGTCTAGGAGGCATCTCTGTACAAGTCGTTCAAACCACGTAACCAACATGCATTTAACATTTTAAAACATGCATCTAGCCTCCTAGATCATGTATCATAAAATCACTTAAAGTTCATCATATAAAATCTAAAGCAGTAAAAACTCACAGACTTGAGGCGTAACTTCTCGAGCTTCTCGGAGTGGCAGTAACACAACCTTTTAGGGATCCTTGGCTCTGATACCAACTGAATCGTACACTGTTTCTAAACTTTGAAATCCTACTAATTATATATANCTAATGACTCAGCACGTTCTAACCATGAGTAACGAATAATACATATACATGCACATGCACGAAAATCATACTTTTATTTAAAATAAGCGAGTATAAATTTTGTAGGCATAAATAAATCATATATCATTTAATTGTAAAGCTTTCTATCATCATATATCATTTTGGGTGAAGTTTGATCCTACAAAGTGATTAGATGTAATCGTATTATGTGGTCGACCGATCAGTCTTAGTTCACCATTGTGCATGGGGACGGGCACTAGGCACCGCCGTAAACGGAAATACGATTGTTGGGCTCCCTCTGGGGCCTTCTCCCATAAACAGGCTATCTCTGGACCTTATCTGTCACGATATTTCCAATCATATCATATCATATAATGTTTGTCACAATCAATTCACATTCTTCAAAATATTTTCTTTCTTTTTTATTCATAAAATGTAGTGTCTTTTCTTATTTCGTAAACAAGCATTTTAACAGGAAAAATCCTACAACTTTAGCATAAACCATAAAATTCCATATTTTTATCATAAAAATTTTAAATGATAATTTAAAATGTATTATGATTCTTCGGGACACTGCCAAGCTTTTCGTACTACCCGGGACGTAAAATGACCATTTTGCCCTTAGGCTCTAAGATTCCTGATTTTCACGTTTTCTTACTTTTATCGACTCGAGCTTATCTAAAACCATCATATAAGCCTAAAATTGATTGCTGATATTTTTCTTAGACGTAAACCCAAGCCTTTTGATTTATTTCCTTAATGACTAAACCATGAAACGTTTTAAACCTGAATAAATTCAAAACTTAATATTTTTTTTCCAAATTTTAAACATAACATTTTCATACCTAAACTACCCCCGTGAGGTGTGAGCCATACCGCGTGGACCCTGGTTCGAACCACTTTCCATTCTAAGCCCCAAAACCGAGCCTCACCCTTCAACCAAGCCACGTTCTCCCCAAACACCGAGCTACCCTCGAGCCACCTAGGACCAGACCCTCACCAGTGCCTCCTGGACCCTTACTAACCTAGCCTAGCCCAGCGCACCAGCCCCTATCCCAAATCCAAGCTATGCGCTCCTCTCTTTTAATCACCTAGGTCGCTGCCCTCACCAAACCGAGCCACCATGGACCATGGCCGTACCAGGCCAAGCCTCGACCTCGAGACATCTTCCCTAGACCCTACTGGACCAGACTAGCCTCTTAGACCAGCCGTGTGACCCTTGCTGCAAGATCAAGCCATGCGCGAACCTTAATTCCCCCTAGGGTTTGCGCATGGCTCCAGCCCTCCAAGCCACGAGTCCAGCCACCCGTGGACTCCTCCTAGCCTCTCATCCAAGCCCCTCTCAGGCCCTGAAACAATGCCTACACTACAAGAAAAAAGGCCTACGACAACGGTTTTTCCCCGTTGTTGTAGGCCTTTTAAAACCGTTGTTAGAAGCCCTGTGGTTAAAGGGTGTGCTCAAAGACAACGGTGAAAAACCGTTGTCGTAGACGTCTAAAGATGACGGTGAAAAACCGTTGTCGTAGGTATACAAAACCGTTGTTAAAGGTCATGTGGTTAAAGAATTCGCTAAAAGACAACGGTTCTAGAGTGTTGTTGTAGTTACAATTTGCGACGGTTTTTAAACAACAGTCGCAAATTAATTTGCGACGGAAATCATCGTTACCCGTCGCTAAAATTAGCGACGGTCGTAATTAAAATAGTCGCTAAAGAGCGACGGTTTTATTCACCGTCGCTAAATTTAGCGACGGTATTTATTAAATTTCGTCGCTAATATTAGTGACGGTGTTTTATGCTTTCCGTCGCTATTTTTGTCAGTAAAATAAAAAAAAATTTCAGTCGAAAATATTATATTCTTGATTTTAAAAATTTATTAAACTTTAAAAAAAATCGAAATTAAAATTGTGTAAGGGAGAAAAATTTTAAGTGTTGTGAAGTGGTAAACATTTATTAATCTTTAAAGAGAAAAACGAAATTAAAATTGTGTAAGGGAGAAAAATTTTAAGTGTTGTGAAGTGGTAGGGTAGAAAATAGACTGAGGGTTGGGATATTTATAGACAGTTTGCGACAGTTTTGATTAAATCGTCGCAATTAGCGACAGTTATTTTTTCAACTGTTGCCGATTTAAAATTAGCGACGCTTTTATAAGAACTGTCGCTTTATTTAGCGACGGTTAAATATAAACCGTCGTTCATTATAGATCGGCGACGGTTTACCAAAACGGTCGCTAAATGTAGCGACGGTTATACAAAAACCGTCGCTAAATTTAGCGACCGTTTTTGGAAAACCGTCACTATATCAACTGTCGCAAATTTTAGCGACGGGTATACTTAAACCGTCGCAATATTTAAATTAGCGATGGTATAGTATAACCGTCGCTAATTTTAGCGACAGATTTTACTTCGGCCGTCGCAAAATCTAATATTGACAACAAAATTTGTAGAAAAACCAGTTCAAAGACAACAGTTTTTTACAAACCGTTGTCGTAGCTTGAAGAAAAACGCTAATACGACAACAGTTTAAAAACCGTTGTCGTAGTCCAAAAAAAAACGCTCATAGACAACGGTTTTTAAAAAACGTTGTCGTAGGCTAAAAAAACGCTCATAGACAACGGTTTTTAAAAACCGTTGTCGTAGATATATCAAAGACAACGGTTTTAAAGAAACTGTTGTCTTTGAGCGGATTTTTTTAGGCTACGACAACGGTTTTTGTTAAAACCGTTGTTAAAAGTAAAAAGACAACGATTTTAACAAATGTGTTGTTAAATAGGATTTTTGTTGTAGTGCTAGGCATTGAACCCCCCTAGCTGAGCCACCTTGCCCCTTAAACCCTTAGAGTGGCCCTTGAAACCCTAGGTTCATCCATCCTTTGCCAAGCTCGGTTCCAGCCTACATTCCACCTTTAAACGAATCTATTTCCATCCCTTAGATATCTTGTATTGGCAACATGTTCCTTAGAATTCATAACGTTCTTAAACAAATCGTAAAATCATCAAAACTTTAAAAATAATCATCAAAACGTTAAGCGATTTGTACTCAAATAATTTTCATGCTAAAAAACATCAATCATGCATAATATGATTTGAATGGTGTATCAAATGAGTTTATAAGCGTGAATATGTGTTTAAAAGGCTCAAATATACGATCGTTGGCGTGGGTTGCAAAGGGAGACGAACGACCTTGAAATTCTTGAAAATTTTGCGTGTGTGTGCTGTGAGTTTTCGGCTGAATGGAGTCCAATACCCCTAGGATTCCTTTTTATTATTTTTGAAAATTTCATGCTTAATGGGTTAGGGTTTTGGGATTTTTAGTTTAGGTGTAATTGGGCCTTTCAATCATAGGTAAATTAGGTCCAATAATACCTATTTAATTGTAAAATAAAAGTTTACAAATTTTTTTTTCAAAACTAATAATTTTTGAGCCTTTAAAAGTCCTTCGTTTGACCAACATCGGCTTCCCGGATAAAATAGAGCTCATCTCGTAAAATAATTTGTGCTCCAGCATTTTTAGAAAATTTTTAATCATATTTAATCATATTATTAAGCCACAAAAATATTTATCAAAATATTTTATTTCGGTCGTCTCCTGTCTCCTTTCCCCGGCCTATTATCGAATATTCGGATAAAATCTTCATTTTTTATGAAATCATGCAATTAGACCTTCAATCATATACTATGTATCATTTAAGCATTTAAAATCAATTAAATAAATCAATTAAGAAATTAAAATCATTTGCATGCATGCGATTTATATGGGTTGATTTTTGGACGTTACAGTAATGTCTGGCTCAGCCTCCTCTGCATGCATGATGTATGCTCTACCAGTTGCAGACGCCTGAAGCTTAGGGAAATTGAGGGCGATATGTCCATGCTCTTCACAATTGAAGCACTTTCCAGAGAACCATAGACACTTGCCATAATAGTGGCGGTTGCATTCCTTGCAAAAAGGCTCAATTTCTGTGGTTGCCTCGGTGCTCCTTGCTTCTGCTGACCTTGTCCCTTGCTAGGCCTCGTGAAGGGTTTCTTATTTTGCTGATTTGAATGTTGGGCACAATTCCTCTTACGTTTCATCTCCCACTCAATGTCCTTCAATGACAGCTCGGCTCGAAAGGCTTTAGCAACATCAGCTGTATAATCAATCGGGTCAGACAGCATCAGATCTCGACGGATCGTCGGCCGCAAACCATTCAAGAAATGACGTAACTTCTCTGCAGCATCATTTGCAATCAGGGACACAAAGTGACAGCCCCGGTCAAACTTCTGGACGAATTTAGCAAAAGATGCATGCCTCTGGCAGAGACTCATAAACTCTCTCTTCAACGTCGAACGAACATCGTCGGTGAAATGCTTCTCAAAGAGTACCCTCTTGAAGCCCTCCCAAGTCAACGTCGCCAGATCCACTCCTCGCCCTGCCCCCTACCACCATAAGGAAGCGTCGCCCTTTAGCAAATAGATGGTACAACCAACCCGGTCAGCGTCCACCATATCCATATACCTAAAATTCACTTCCAAAGACCTAATACATCCCTCAGCCACAAATGGATCGATAGTGTCAGAAAAGTCCTCGAGATACATCCTCCTAAACCGCTCATATACTGCCTCCGGTCGGACCCTCGTAGCAATACCAACGTACTGCTCCAGTAATCGAGCCATACCGGCTAGCACACGAGCACTAGCATCCTGATTAGGAGGAGGCAGTAGAATCTCTTCCTCCTGCCTATCCTCATTATCTCTGCGAAGAACTCGTCTAGGAGGCATGTCTGTACAAGTCATCCAACCTAACACATAACCAACATACAGTTTTAAAATACAAGGCATCTAACATTTATCTTTGACAGTCATATAAGCAAGTAAATCTAAATAAAAAATAAAATATTTAAAGTAGTTAAACTCAAGGACTTGAGATGTGACTTCTCGAGATCCTCGGAAACGGCAGCAGGCATAACCCTTTTCAAGAACCACATCTCTGATACCAACTGAAACGACCCTACTTCTAAATTCATTTAATTTAAACTAGTTTTTTTTTCTCAAGACCATGCATAATTAATTCATCATAAATAAACTAGCATAAATAATCCAATAAATGAATTCCATAATATCCAAAACCATTCATGCGGATTAAGTAAATAAATTAATAAAAGTCTAAAATTTAACTTAATAAATTCTAGCATCTTAACAGTCTATAAATAACAGCGATAATCCATAAAATCATCAAAGGTCTTTAACATATGCGGAATTTCTAGGTCCTCGGGTATGCACTGCGCCTCCCGGATTCCTCGATAGTCCGCACCTCACGACTCAACATCGTCATCACCTGCACTCATTCAAACTTAGTGAGTCTAATGACTCAGCATGCTCAAACCTAATATAGCAAGTACATAAATATACAATCACATACATAAAAATTATTTTTACTAAAAATAGATTCTTTTCCATGCAAACATGAGACCTTCAGAAATATGCAACTTTTTAAATCATGCTAATATATGAGCATTTTCCATTTAAAATTATCATTTTTAGGTGAAGACCGATCCTCGAAAATGAAAATATTCATTCGATTGATCAATCTATAAACCATAGTACTAGGCCGCCGGGTTCAATGTTCACTTCTTCGACGATCCCACCGACTATCACAAAAATAACTTCATCGTTCACTTTTTCAACTGATCAATTATCATTGAGATTCAAGCCCCCGTTTTCTACGGTTCACTCCCTTTGTCATTGCAAGTTCACCGTTTCCGTTTTCAACGGATCCCTTACTACTTTTACGTCACGATCAATTCACATTCCTCAAAAATAGTTTACTTTACATTATCATTTCATAAAATATTTGTAACTTTCCATATTCTTTAAAATTTCCAAAAATGACTCATACCATTCATATAAATATACATTGGTAAAAATAGCATATACGTACAAATACATTAAAACTAGACTTGTCAAATTGGGTCAGGCCCTTTGGGCCAGCCCGCCCCGCTATAAAAATTGTGCGGGTTGGGCTGATAAAATAGCAGCCCGTTTGGAGGCGGGCCAAATGGGCTGAACCCGTTTGGGTTGCGGGCCAAGACGGGGCGGGCATACACGGGGCGGGCTGGCCCGCCAAATTAGGGTAGAATCTGAATTTCTTATGTAATTTTTTCCTTATTTTCTTGGGCCTCCATCAAACCATAACTTTCTTGCGCCTCCATCGGACCATCACTCTCTTCTGTAATTTCTTCCTCATTTTTCTGCTGTCGCTTGCCTCCATCACTCTGGTAAAATCTGAATTTTTGTGCTTCTTCTTTTTTTTTTTGAAGATGTTATGCTCTCCTCCCTTGAATCCAGACATTTATGAAACAATTTGACTGGATTTATTTTCTTTTATTATTTATTTGGTAACTTTATAAAAATCTACGAAAATATTTTGAAATGATTAAGATTATTGATGAAAAGTTAATGGGTTGATCTGCGTAATTTTTAAACTATTAGCTAAATTCACGATATGCATAAATATTTTAGACAGTAGTAACTAATGGTTCCCGTGGACATTAATTGTTTTAGAACAAAATGTTATTTTGAATGTTAATAGATTAATATCTATTTTCTCCTTTGAAGTGAGTATATATACATATAGCAAGATGCCAAGAATGAACGTTTGGATATGCAACTAATCTTAGTTTCTTTGACAAATTGTATTGGATAAAATTATATTGCCTCTCTTATGCTATCGACATCTGCTTCCGAATCTGGCTGGTTGCTCCTATATTAGTTGATCGTGTACAGCAAGGATTCATTCGGACATCCGTATTATTACAGTTTGTTAGCTGTACATTGTTTTCTAAGACCCAATATTTCGATGCTTAACTCTTAATATGAAAGTTTAAATGAGAGTTTAACAGGATGAAAGAAGCCAATATTTCGACAGATTAATACATTTCTCCTTTCTCTGAAGTGTGTGTATCGCATCTCATTAATTAAATTTTACATTTGGTGAAAATAGAGTCTCGGTCTCATCCCAAACAAGAAGAGTCAAATATATAATAGGAAAGGCACTAGACTGGCTAGCTAGGAAATCTTTGATAGAACAAGTGAACAACGTGGTGTGCTATCTGCAAAAACTGGCCTTGTCTTTATTGGAAGATGCTAAAGAAGAATATATATAATTCATGTAAACTGAATAACATCACATTGTGTAGCATAATAGCAGTATCCCCTTTTACTAAACACCCAAATTACCACTTGAGAATAAAATATACAAAAGTTGTGTGCACTATCCAATCCTTGTATTTCTGATATCTTATTTGTCGCAGTATCTCTTCCGTGTCTCAATCTTGTCTCACATTATAATTGCATCAATAATTTTAATGTGAATTTTTTTTATCAAACAATTTGATAATCACTTATTTGAAGAGCTTTGAAGGACTAAAGTCAAATAATGTGCACCACATGAATTATTTGGGTCTATGCTAATGACACTTCCCTTACACTATCCTCTTTTTTTTTATTTTTAAAACCATGTTGGTTAAATTATTTCTAAGTATGAAGAGTAGTTGGTCAGATACCCACGAATGTGCACATTGTGATATTGTATTATTGCTATGGAAATGTATTTGAGATTGAAGATTCGGTATATGGACTATTTATATTTTTCACTATTGTATTTGTAGATTATGGATTCTACCATAAACCAAAGTATTAACATAGATGAACATGAGGAAATTGGAAACAACAAGCTTGGTCAGGAGGAAGCTACATCAAAAAAGTCTAAAGAATATTCTGATGTCTGGAATTATTTTACGAAAAAAGAGATTGGTCAAGATGGTATCCAAAGAGCCGAATGCAAGGCATGCAAGAAAGAGTATAAATGTGGGGGAAAACAATACGGGACTTCTACATTAAGACGTCATTTTCAAAATTGCAAAATGGTAAAATTTCATGATGTTGGACAAATGATTATTGATCATGATGGGAACATGAGGTCAAAAAAAATAGATCAAAAAATTTCACGTGAGTTATTAGCTGCTGCCGTTATCAAGCATGATTTGCCATTTTCTTTTATCGAGTATGATGGTATTAGAACTTGGGTTAAATATATAAATCCAGACGTGTCTTGTATTTCCAGAAATACTCTTGTTTCCAACATTTTAAGAATCTACATGAGAGAGAAAGAGAAACTTAGGCAAACTTTGGCTAACATAAAAAATAGAATTTGTTTAACTTCAGATGTATGGACTGCATGCACTAGTGAGGGCTACATTTGCTTGAGTGCCCACTTTGTTGATGATGATTGGAAATTGAATAGTAAAATACTCAGCTTTGCTCATATGCCTCCTCCACACTCAGGAGTCGAATTGGCATCAAAATTGTTTGAATTTTTGAAGGAATGGCGGATTGAGGAAAAAATTTTCTCTTTGACATTGGATAATGCATCAAGTAATGATAATATGCAAGCCATTTTGAAAGAACGACTCTCGTTGCATGATAGCTTGTTGTGTGATGGTGAATTTTTTCATGTTCGTTGTTCTGCTCATATATTAAATCTCGTTGTCCAAGAAGGTCTCAAAATAGCTAGTGTAGCTTTGAATAAAATTAGAGAATCTGTCAAGTATGTGAAAGGCTCAGAGGGTAGGATGAGAAAATTTGAAGAATGTGTGAGAGCAGTTTGTAACATTGACAGTGGTATTGGCTTGAGATTGGATGTGCCTACTCGTTGGAATTCAACATATTTGATGTTAGATAGTGCCATCAAACATAAAAAGGCATTTTCTTCTCTTCAATTGAATCATAATAATTATAAATATTGTCCTTCAATTGAAGAGCGGAAAAGAGGAGAAAAAATATGTGAATTTCTTGAGCCATTTTATGAAACTACTAATTTGATCTCGGGTTCTTCTTATCCTACATCAAATTTGTACTTCATGCAAGTTTGGAAGATCGAGGTTTTGTTAAATGAGAACTTGTCAAATGAAGATTCGGTGATAAGTGATATGTGTAAAAGGATGAAAGAGAAGTTTGATAAGTATTGGAATCAATATAGCGTGGTGCTTGCATTTGGGGCTATTCTTGACCCACGAATAAAGCTTTCTATGTTAGAGTTTTTTTATTCGAAACTTGATGATGATCCTATCAAATGCCAAGAGAAGATGTTGATTGTGAAGACAAAGTTGTATAAGCTTTTTGAGCAGTATTCTAACACCAATCAGACAAGTTCTTCACAACCAAGATCATCTTCTATTACAATTTCACATACTCAAAGTGGAGGAGAAATTAAAAATAAAGGCAAAAGAATCTATGATGTAAGTATTAAAATGATTTATTTCTTTTCTATTTCTTATATTCACTCTTTGGTTTGTTTTTATAAATATATATTGCTTTACCATAAGTTAATTGATGTAGGAAATCATGGCATATGAGAGTCAAACCATTAGAAGTTCAGGAAAATCTGAATTAGATCTTTATTTGGAGGAGCCAAAGCTTGAATTTGTATATTATCAAAATTTAGATGTTTTGGAGCATTGGAAGAATCATAAGCATCGATACCCTTCACTTTCATTGATGGCATGTGATATTTTGTCTATCCCCATAACTACGGTTGCATCAGAGTCAACTTTTTCCATTGGTGCTCATGTGCTCACCAAGTATAGAAGTCGGATCCTTCCTGAAAAATTGCAAGCCCTTATTTGCACACGTAACTGGTTGCGTGGTTATGTTTATGGTAATTTCAATTATATANTTTGTTTAGTTTCTTCATGTTTGGTTTAAGCACTTTACTTTTTATGGATTATGTTGTATGCTTTCTGACTTTCTTATTTTAATGTTTGTAAATATTTTATGATACTATTTGACCGAAGTATATTTTTCTTATGTGTTTACTATAAAAATGTTTAATATTTTTTCTTAAAAAAACAAGCGGGTCGGCCCGCATAACCCGCGGCCCAAGGTGGGTTGGGCTGGGTTGGCCATTTAGAGGCCCGCCAAAACGGCGGGTTGGCCCGCCCCGCCCCGCCTATTGGTGGGTTACGGCGGGTGACGGGTTGGCGCGCCCCGCCAGCCCGTTTTGACAAGTCTAATTAAAACTTCTAAAAATTGCATATATCATGCATGTACTTCAAAAATTCTAAAAATAACATTTTACATGAAGTGGAATTGTTTTAGGAAGTAGCAAACCACCCTCGACTTTCCTTGAACCTACCGCACATGATTCAACGCTATATGTACTCGGACGACCTCGGACCTTGACTTAACGAAAACGACTCAATTTCAAAACTTTGAAAACAACAAAAATATCCAGTATATTTCTGGAAATTCAATCTTAGGACCGACGTTTCAAAAACGACTCAATTTGTTTACCGGATGACTTGTTTACCACCGTTTTCGCATTTTCGGTAAAACAAATGATCCAACTACCCTTCCGACTCAAACCAACCCAATACCAGACCTTTACTAACATCCCAAGACTCAATATAAGCTTTTGGAAGTTCCCAAGCCAAAGCCAAAACCGAAAAATGGATTAAATTTTTAACCTAGGCTCAATTCGCCTCTTTTTTGACATGTTCGGGCAATTTACGACTCCGAACGGACCGCAGCTCGAAACAACCCCAAACCAGGACCTAGAAACCTTCCTTAGACACTAAATAAGACCATGATAAGGCCCTTTTAGAAACAAACCAGACGCACCATGCTCTAAACTCCACGCACCAGCAGCGCCCCAAACATCTTCCTTGCACGCAGCAAGGGTTCTCGTGTTCCAGAGGCTGTGGGAGCCCTTGGCTCAACTCTTGGTTCACACTAGACCCTTACCAGGACTCTAAGTCACGACCCTAGCCCTTGTCTCAGCCCTTAAACCAACCACTCAGCCTTAGGAATCCAAACGAACCAAAACAGCACCGCATGTGCATGTTTGTGGTGTTTCGGCTACAGCGTTCACCCAGCCCCTCCTAGCCCTGACCAATCTTATCTTGGCCCTTCCTAGGACTCTAACCAACCTCCAGACCATGGCTAAGGCAACCAAGCCGACCCCTCCTTCCCCCTCACGACCTAGGCGTTTTTGGCGTGCAGGGCCTAACAGCCCCATGCGGCTCCTTGATCCATCTTTTGTCCCTTCAACCCTCTTCTTAAGCTTCTAGACCAGCCGTTGGAACCCTCGGTTTGCTTCCTTCCCTCAACAATTTTCAAAACATTAGGATAATCTTGTTGGAAACAAGAGATGCACATGCATGACATTGAAAACTATCATCTTTACAAACTTTTCACACAAAATCAATTGAATACAATACTATGGATTGAATGGTGCATGAAAAAAGTTTGAAAACATGCCTTGTTCCTTTATTCTTACTATATACGAGCAACAACACGACGAGAGACGAACGGGACGCAAAACTTCCTTCCTCTCCTCTAGTGTTCAGCCACTTCTAGAGTCCTATTGTGTGTTTGTGTGTGCTGGTGGTGTGAGAGACGTGAATGAGTGTTGTAGGGTGGGTAGGTTTTATTTAATTAAATCAATAAGTTGTTAAGTGGGCTTTAGGTTAGTTATGGACCCTAATTATTTTAATTAAATCCTTACTAATCTAGGCCCATTAAAGAATTAATTAAACCCATAATTAATCCACTAAAAAGTCCCAACAATATTTAAAAATATATAGTGCTACTCGTTTCTAGTACCGCACACTCGAAACAACTCATTTTGTTAGAAAAAGTTCGCTATCGATTAAGTTCGTCCCTTACTATAAATAGGTTTGTCACTTTCCTAATTTGGATTACAATGTCCCAAGTTTCCATTTATAACTTTCTAAAAATAGAAAATTTATCAAAATCGTCCTCAGTACTCTTGCCTTCTGCCGTGCATCACATATTCGACTACGTAAAGTTTACATTCATAACATTCGGTTAAATAATCATTAAATCATGCAGATACTTAAGCATGCTTCTAGACAACTCATTTAAATAAATTTCAAATAAATTTTTATGCATGCATGTGGTTAGTGTGTTCGGGTTTTCGGACGTTACATCATTGCTTGCACGATTTCCTCTCCTCAGGCTTTGAGGCACCTGAATTCTGCTGTGGCTTCTGCTGCCCCGGCTTCTTGAACTGTCCTCGGGGCTTTTGCTGCCCCTGAAATCTGGGAGGCTCCGTAAACTATCTCTTGATTGGCTGAGAGTTCTGTTGATTCTGCTGCCTCTTGTGCTGCATTTCAAAATCAATATCCTTCAAGCCTTGTTCAGCTTGGAAAGCACAAGTAATGGTAGCTGCATAATATGCCGGTTTCATTAACATCTTATTGCGGCGAATTGTGGGTCGAAGGCCATCCAAGAAATGCTTCATTTTCTCAGCAACATCTCTAGCAATGAGGGCACGAAGTGACAACCCCTATCAAACTTCCTTATGAACTCAGCCACAGACGTGTCTTCCTGTCGGAGACTCATAAACTCCCTCTTCAAGAATCCTCTGACATCAGAGGTGAAATACTTCTCATAGAAGATGTCGTTGAATTGCATCCAAGTAAGGGTGGCTAGATTGACACTCTGCTCAGATCCTTCCCACCAAAGAGAAGAGTCATCCCGCAGCATATAAATGGCACACCTGACTTGATCAGCATCCCCCATATTCAGATAACGGAAGTGCACCTCAAGGAATCTAACCCAACCCTCAGCAATAAATGGGTCAGTGGTGCCTTAAAACCCCTTCGGACCCAGCCTCTTAAACTGATCATACATATCATGTTGTGGCCTTGGAGCATGCTGAGCCTGCAGCTCAAATAAACATGACATACCCTCCAGCACTCTTGTAGTAGCATCCCCATTGGGAAGCGGGGGTGAATTCTCTCTATGATCCTCATGAGTATTAGTCTGTCTATCAGTACTAGGTGCGTGTCTAGGAGGTATTATATCTGAACGTATTCTAAATTCTAACATTACCAACATGAAATTAAATCTAAGCGTCTAACCATTTAGCTTATAAGAACCATTTATCGATCAACTTAAACATAAATACTAATTAACTTTCAAAAGCATATAAACATGTAACTTAAACATATAAATCATGTAAGCATGTGGTGCCATCATTAAAATCATTTAAAGCATTTAAACTTATAGACTTGAGTCTTGACGACTGAGCTTTTTGGAACTAGTGGTGGCACAACCCTTTACAAGAACATTGCTCTAATACCAACTGAAAAGTATATAACTCGTTTTTCTTTAAAATATACTATAATTTTTTAAAAAAAAACTATGGCCGAAACATGTATATATATGTATATACTTTTGCACTATTTAAAATAAAACTCACCATCTATTTTACTCAAAATCCAAAAGTGCAGTAAAAATCATAACATTGTAAACGTCAAACCAAACCTAAAGCTAGCATTTTTCAAAAATTGCATAAAATTCAAACTCCTCTCAAAAACCACTCTTACTACCAAAAGTCAACAAAACCTTTAAAGTAATGTAAAATCATAACTGTGCAGAAAAACTAGCAATGCATAGGTCCTCGAGTTAGTGCACCATCCGCCCAGTCAGTTCAGTCATTTAACCCTCCTGTCTCAATATCAAAATCCTCACCTGCATTATTCACACCTAGTGAATCTATTGACTCAGCAAGCCTTAACCATAATAACAAGTAATACTTATACTTCCACATGCAATAGTGAAAACACTTTTAATAAAATAGTCTTTTCATGACATGCATAAACTTAAACCTTTTCTTTCATCATAAACATATACATATTCATTTCCTGTCATCGTATACATATGCATTTTCCCCTTAAATGAATTCATATCATTAATTGTGATTTTCGTATCAGTTGTTTGTCGATTGATCAATCTTACGTATTACCATGGTACTAGGTGGCGGGGACATCAGCGACACTCTTACCCGTCAACTGAGCATTGGCCTTAAAAAAAGCAATTGTCCAGTCAAAGGACAATAATGAACGTTGCAGCAAAGCTTAAATACGAGATGTTCCAGAATGGCTGTCAAAAAGGACAAAACCCAAAATATCAAGGAATGAATTCAAACTTCAACGGACATATTTGATGAGTCTTGATGAACGGTCACGTAGCCTCTATAAATATAAGACCAAGACCATCAACAGAAAAAAATAGAAGAGTGTGTGAAAATCAAGAGAGAAGAAGAAGGGCAAGCTCAACGTATATCAGCTTATAAGAAACAATCGGCCTAGATTTGAGGGAACACTTCAAAGTGTTAACAACTTAGATTAGAAGCACATTTCCCTCAGTGTGTGAGAATTCTTTCGTATCAATTCTCACACACACACACACCATCACTCACATATATATAGAAAAAAGAACGTATTGATAAGTTGAGTGAGTCTTGCACAAAGACAATAAACTTGTGTATGTAATCTTTAACACATAGACGTGAAAAAAGTGTTGGCTGGAAGGTGTTGCCTTCAGTATAGACTAGGAGTTCAGTTATGCAGTAGGGTAAGTCCTAAACTGAGTGGGTTTGTACAATGCATTGTATAAATCAAAGTCTTCTAGTGGATCCTACCCGAGGTGGTAGAAGTGGTGACGTAGGAGCAGATGAAGTCTCCGAACATCCATAAACATATCGTGTGTACTTAATTGTTTTACTATTGTTTTCAAATTGATTTGATCAGTTCGAGCTATTATCAGTTCAGTTTTCACAATAACTAAACTGATACATGCAAGAACTGATCCCCCTCATTTCAGTTATTCAGTTCACACAAGGTAATAGACTTTCAAATTAACCAGCTTTCTTAACAAATGCTTATTTCGAGTATTTTCTTCTTGGTTTAAAACCAAAATCGATTTAATTCATCGGTGTTTACATTCTTAGAACACAAGCTATTGAAGCTCGTGGAGAATATTATGTTTGAAGCACCCTCACAGGTGTGAGAACCGATCCTTAACATACCCTATGCAACGCAAATCAAGTCATTTAGAACCCATAGAAAATCCTAGAAAGCTACTGAATTTTTGCCCTTGTTTCGAACCAAACCCTAGCTTTAACAACTCCCAAGTTCCTTCAACTCTAGGCCTTAACCAACGTGACCAGCCCCTAACCAGCCATCCTAGAACCTAGACCGAACCCTAAAGAACCTACTGGACCAAGCCCTACATGCCATGCATGGGGAAGTGCATGGTTCTTCAACTCCTGCACACATGCCGGCTTGCGCGGGCAAGCCGTGCGGCTACCCTCCTAGGCCTTGCACCAGCCTCCCCTCAACCCATCCAGGACCATATAGCGACCCTCTTAGGACCCTTGAACATGCCCCAACCGCACAACGCAGCCGTACCCTTCAAGAAACCAAAATTCGAAACCATAGTTCCCTTAAACCCAAAAATCGTGCGGCCCTTCTCTTGCCTCGGTCCAGTCCTGAACCTTGCCTCTAAGGATTATTAAACCTACTATAATTCGATATCCTAACCATAGAAACCTGGCAGCCCCTTCATAACATCGAGAAACATCAAGAATCATGCAAGAAAGATCACGTTTTCCATGTATAGTGCATAAAAACGAAAATAAACGAAGGGACATTAGATTTTTCATGAAACATTATATTCACACATAATATGGTATGAATGATGAGAAAAGTATGAATAAGGCATGCCGCCTTTACATGTAAGAAAGATCTTATCTGCGTTTTCTTCCTTAAAAATCACGTGAATGGCCTTGAAAGTGGGTGTGTGTGCGTGTGGTTGGCTGCTAGGGGAGAAATCCTAGGTTTCTTGTGTGATATGAAGTGTTTTGTAGTTTAGAAACTCCATCTTTTGATATAAATAATTGGGTAGAAAGCTAGGCTCGATAATCTTTGTATAATAGGCCCAGTAGGTCCATTATAATATTGGAAAAATATATCGTTTATGAAAGTTTTTGGAAATAATAACCGAACCTCCAAAAAAGTCCTTGTTTTCTTCAAAAATCGATTAACGATTTAAAATACGACTCAACGTGTAAAACACTTCAAAAGACACCATTTTCGAAAATCAAACATTAAATATACCATATATTAAATAATTAAAAATAATCACTTAATAAAAATATTTTCCCTTTACAGTCCCCGGTCTCTGTTACTCGGTCGTGCCTCGAATAACCTTTGAAAATACAGTTTTATGCATTCTAATCGAAAATCATATTTTAAACGTGTAAACATGCCTATAACATTTAACCAATGCAATTAAAATAATTTAATTACGCATTTTTTAATTTTTCCTAGATTTGTATGTAGTTGGATTACGTTATGGTATTTTGGACCTTACAGATAAATCTCAAGGAATCTTAGGATTGTCTAAAGAGACAAAAATTAACAAATTTTTAGATAGATTCCGGATGAAGGATTGTTAACCAAGTATGGCTCCCGTTGTGAAGGGTGACAAATTCAATTTGGATCAAGGCCCAAAAAATGACTTTGAAAAGGAACAAATAAAAAACATTCTTTACACTTTTGATGTTGGAAGCTTGATGTATGCTCATATTTGCACTAGACCTTACATAACATATATAGTTGGAATGTTGGGGAGATACTAGAGTAATCCGGATACGGACTACTGGAAAGCTGCAAAAAAAGCAATGGAGTACTTTCAAGGGACCAAAGACTACATGTATATGTTCAGACGAACTGAAAATTTGGAAGTGATTGGATACTCTAATTCAGACTACATTAGAAGCATCGATCAAGAAAATCCACTTTCGGATATATTTTTTTGCTAGTTGGTGGAGATGTATCTTGGAAAAGCGCATAGGAAATTTTGACTGCTACATCCACTATAGAGGCAGAGTTCGTATCTGGTTTTGAGGCTACCTCACATGTTGTTTAGATGAAGAGTTTCATTTCGAGTCTTATAATCGTGGATTCTATTTATAGGCAATTAAAGATGTTTTGTGACAATTCAACTGCTATTTTTATGGCTAAAAACAACAAAAATGGAAGTCGAAGTAAGCATATCGACATTAAGCATTGAGCCATAAGAGAATGAGTTAAACATAAAACAGTAGTTATCGAACACATTATCACTGAATTCATGATTGCTGATCTTTTGACTAAAAGCAAGCTAACGCAAAAATTTAAAGATCATTTAGAAAGTATGAGACTTGGTTCCTCGATGTATTTTTTGTAAAAAAAAATTCAGTTATTAATTAAATTTTGTTATGATATTTTCTTACATTTTTTTATTTGTGTACACATTTATTAATTTGAGAAATAAAACTAAAGTTGAACCTTTAATAAACATAAGGTTTATTCATTAAGTTATATCGGTTCAAGAAAAATGACACATCATGATACATAGAATATAATACTCGCCTTTATGGGACCTACTGTCATGATTCGTATATATATTTTTCTCATTTGTGATGATGAGATGTATATGGTTCACGCGAGAGAATCTTGGCCCATACGAGAATCATTAAAAGATTTAGTTATGCACAAAATTTATCTTATCTAGTAGGCATAAATTTGTAAAGATTTAGATATGCAAAATTCTATTTTGATAAATTTGTCATTTTTTAAAACATAAAAGATCTTATCATGATAAGCCACAATCAATTCAAACTTACCCGAGATAGTACGAGTTGTCTATAAATAGTATCATTTGAGATCACTAAACACACACACCTAAAAGTTATACAACACCATCAATAGTGAGATTTGGAGTGCTTTGGAGAGTGTCAAACATTTAGGCCATGCTTGATAAGAGGAAATGCGGTGATAATGGAATGAAAATTCTCATATCATTTTATGTACTTGTGTTTGGTATGATATTGGAATGTGAATGTACATTTCAATGAAAATGGTGATTCTCATATTCATGAGAATAACAATTCCATCCATTTTGGATTGGAATGATAAATCTCACTCCTCATTTTGTGTATTTATAAAATATTTTCCTTATTTAGCTTAACTAATATAAATCTATATTTTCATAATAATAATAATAATATTTTATTACAATTATAAAAATTAAAATACCTAAATATTAATATTATCAAACAAATCACATTTATAAGTATAAAATAATGAACATTTATAAGTATAAAATAATGATAATAATAATAATTTATAGAATATCAATATTTATTATTTTTTAATCATAATATTTTAATTAAGAAATTATTTGACAATTAAATAAATTTATTCATTCATGTTTCATTTTTTTGGTACAAATCATTTGAGTGAAATAAACATATCATTCAATTCATATTATCATTTTATTCAAAAGTTGATTTTATTTCTACTTTATCTCATTCGAGTATACCAATCATTACTTTAAAAGATATTCAAAGAGGTGTTCAAGACATTCTTGAAACTCAATGTTTGAAGGTAACATTTGATCCATATTTTTACATTCAATAATGATGTTATTTTTCACGTCCCGAGTCCGAGCCCACGCCTGCGTGACTGCACAATAGACTCCTATAGTAACTACTTCGTATTCGTCCTCGCTTTACGAAAATGATTAACCTTAGTTGCTATAGAAGTCCATTGTAAGTCAATTATAAACTTATTTTAAATCTTTAATTTTTAAGATGTGGGAGAAGGGTATCACAATCACCCCTCCTTTAGAAGACGTCCTCGTCGCGACCTGATCCTTCGATCCACCCACACCGAGAATCTAGAGGTGGCTCCTACAAGTTTAAGAGGTGACTCCCGTCAAATAGCACTTTGCCCCGCAGGTTCAAGAGATGGCTCACATGCACGTAGTACTTTGCCCAGCATAGCACTTATTTCCCGGTGTTTCATGTCGGTGACCGGCTCTGATACCATTCTGTCACGTCCCGAGCCCGGGCCCACGCCTGCGTGACTGCACAATAGGTCTCTATAACAACTACTTTATATTCGTACTCGCTTTACGAAAATGATTAAACAAAGTTGTTATAGAAATCCATTTTGAGCCCATTATAAACTCATTTTAAATCTTTAATTTTTAAGATATGGAACAAAGATATCACATTATTACATTATATACATCATATTAAAGTCTTACGCTCAGAGGCCATTTAGAGTTGAAACCGCTATTTTATATAT
>NC_133313.1:5645353-5677291 GCF_012295235.1 Primulina huaijiensis
GGTCTTTTTAAAAAATATATATCATGGTTATTACAATTACCTTTTTAGAAAAAGTTTTTGACGTTATATATCCATATAATATTATATTATCTGAAAAAATCAAGAATAAAAACGATTATAAATATGTTCTAAATTTTCTTTTATATATTCATTAAAGATATATATATAGGCTTTCTAAAATAATATACATTGTCTTCCAAAAAAAAAATAAATAAAAATGAACATGCATTAGGGCTTGGGGTGAACCCAAATATATTGGTAGTAGAGGGTCTTAATCATTTTTTATTAATTTAAAAAGAAAAATGAGAAATAAAAAGAGTAATAGCCTATACAACAAGCTCTTTCATCCCTATATATCACACACACACACACACACACACACACGGGGGACAAGCTCTTCTGAATCTATGTATGTATTCGTCTCTCTAATTCTCTTAAACCCTAGATCCGTACCCATTTTTGTTTATTTTGTGATTTTTTGAAGCTTCTGAAGATGGCGGGCCCTTCACTAGCTGAGGAAGAAGCCGTCAAGAGGAACACGGATTGCGTTTACTTTCTGGCTTCTCCTTTAACTTGCAAAAAGGTCCTTTTTTGTTTTGATTAGCTTGCATCTTACTTCTGTTGGGATCAGTTCTTTATGTGGGATTGGGATTTGCGTTTGTTGGATTCGATTTAATTTGACCCTTGAGTTTTTCCCAATAAAATTATGGCATCTTTTCCTGCAGCTAGAAGCTTTAAGAATTGGGGTTAGATTATTATTCCTTTGCAATTAGTTTTGCAGGTAGGGTATTGCGAAATTTCGTATGCTCGTAGAGATGTGTTGGTATTTTTCCTGCCTTTTGATTTTTGAAGTTTAGGGTTTGGATTTCTTTTCTACCGTTTTATTTTGATTTGTAGGGTATCACAAGGTTTAGTTTGCACCAGATATTACTTAACATTTCTTCTCCTACATTGGCTGCTTTTCCCGTTTTGTATCATAATCATGTTGTTTAAGCTGGAACCTAGAAAATTTCACACACAAGTTCCTCTAATGAAAATTTTTGTTCATCTGTTCCAATTTGTGAGGCTTTGAGTGCTTTGTAATATGTGCTACTACATATGGTGATGTAAGCCAATGTCTTATTATTTTTTGGGGCAATTTATGGATAATCAACGTATTCTATATATTGGTGTATGGCATGGGATATCTATTCAATCCCAAACTTTCTGCCATTTATTAGAATTATTTCTGCTGAGACGACAAACAATTGAGAATTGAGATAGATACTGTGCATATAGAATGTACGCAATGTCTTTTTGTTGCCATACTTGAAGTTTTTTTATTGAAGTTCTGAGAATTTAGTAGTCATTTGAGTGTTTCCTTTCCAAATGTTTAAATTTATATTTGTTGTTCTTGGTATCGAGGAACTCAACTTTGAGATTGGTGTATGTATCTTTTCGAAATTTTAAGTCTTTATTTCCGATTAGTCAGTGGTTTTCCTTTATTCCCTCTCTTTCATCTCATTTGGAAAGTTCCGATCCCACCAAAAGTTCAAGTCTTCTCGTAGATTGCGGGCTCACCGTGCTGGGTGAGCTCTCAACTTGTGAGATGATGCAGAAGAGGTGGCCTTCATGTACTCTATGTCTAAATTGGTGTGTGTTGTGTCAGAAAGAAATCGTGAATATGGATCATTTTCATATGAATTGTTCTTTCAAGAGTCTTCTTTGGTTTAGAGCTTTGGAGGAGATGGGGTATAATTTTTGGATAATGATAGTTCATTGTATCTGCTGGTCAGTGTGGTTGGAGCAGAATAGATGGATTTTTGACAGTTTAGAAGAGTTGGTTGAAGAGTGTTGAACAAGATTAAGATTCGGGCATCTAGCTGGATTGGAAAGCACATAGAGTTTAAGAGCTTTTCGATATCAGATTTATTGAGGAATTGATGTTATATTTGTTGTTGATTTGAGCATGACTTTTGTCTTTCTTTTTTGTTAATAAGCGGATCACTTGTGCGCCAGCTGCAATTAAATGCTTTTAATTAATCAATATAATATTGTTTCCTATTTTTTCCATTCCTCAGGGAAGTGAGTGTGAATATCGACATAGTGACATTGCAAGAGTAAATCCAAGGGACTGTTGGTTCTGGTTGCATAGTAATTGCTTAAATCCAAAGTGTGGATTTCGGCATCCGGTCAGTCCATATCTGTCTCGATGTAGTTAGCATGTTGACTTTGATGTTTAATCAGCTTAGTAAATTTTAGTTCTCATGATGCTAGTCATGATGCACTATTTTATTATTAAACAGTGTGTAGAGTATTGGCAGTCTGTCCACGCTTAATTTTTTATTCAATAATTTTTTGTTTGGTTCTTCAGCCTCTTGATGGATTGCTGTCAACACAAACCCCAACGCCTGCTGGCCAATCCGCAACTCAACCGCAGAATGTCACAGCATCAACTTCACACATTCCAAATGCCTCAAACAAACAAATAGTTTCCTGCGTGTTTTTCCAGAAAGGGCTTTGTTTAAAGGGTGATTGGTGTCCCTTTCTCCACACACCAAATTTGGTGAATAACAAAGCCTCAGTAGTGCCAGGAACAGCCTCTTCTACTGAACCCACAACTTTTAAGAATGCTCATGTAAAGTTTGAGCATGAGAAAAAGTTCCCACGCATAGATACAGTTAATTCCATAAAAGTTTTGCAAAAGACAAAACCTACTGTTGAAAAAGAAACTGCTCCCCCTAGGAACGAGTTTTCAATGAATAGGAGAATATCACACATGTCAGGAGTCAATGATTTACCGGGGTATTCTGTCACCAATGGAAACTCATTCAGTTGGTCTGAGCGTCCTCACTTATCAGGTGAACTTGGGGCCACAAACAATAAGGATGTAGAAGAGATTTCCAGGGAGCCCTCTCCTGGATTTGATGTCCTTGTAGATGATGAGCGAAGAGATTCTGAGTACTATCCTCGAGAAGATCATTATGGAATGCCAGGGGAACATGAAGTGGGGGATGAATATGACATCGATCGTGCCACTGATTTCAATATGATTGCTGATATTGATGGTGAAAGATTTCAGGCTCCTCATGGGTATGACTTAACTGAGCAACGTGAGGGTCAGCATGCTTTGGAGCAGAGCAGAGCTTCATCTGGGAGGGTGTTAGGAGGCTCTTATTTTGATAGGAAGTCATATCCTAGAGCTGATAGCATTAACCAGGTTGAAGATTTAGATCTAAGGCATCGTTTAAATAAGCGTAAGAAGGCTAATGGTTTGAGGTCTGTTATTAGCCATGAACATGCCCGTGAGAGGCACGTGGAAGAGCGAAGATATCCAGGTTCCAATAGAGAAGAGCAACATGTTCCCTTGCATGAGAATTCCATTCGTAGCAGTCACTTTAAAGGAAGGATCAGGCTTCCTAGTAGACCATCTTCTTCAAACGAGAGGGATGGAATTCTGTTGTGTCCTGATCGTGGATGGTTATCTCCAGCAAGGACAAATTTCTCCTCTCACCAGGGAAGGATCCAAGACAGAATAAAGAGGAGGGTGGACGAAGATTTGCATAATGGTGGGAAGAACCATCGTGATCTGCACTACAGAAGAGACATGCCTACTGAAGATGTTGCTAATTTTACTGGTCCAAAAAGTCTCACGGAGTTGAAGAACCAGAAAAATGCTCAACCTAGTGGACAGCATGTGTCCAATCAACAATCACTTGGTAAAAGAAAACATCTGACGCTAGATGGAAATCAACAAGCTAGCATTCAACAAAGTGGCAACTTTCTTTCATTTGATGGGCCTATGCCCCTGGAAGAGATTTTAAAGCGGAAGAGAGGTGAAACTATTGGAACATTGAGTATAAAGAAATATTTAAATTCTGATGGTATCACTGAAGAAAGTAATGAAGAAGGAAATGGCATGGCCAAGATCTCATCAACTCCTTCAGATTTTGTTTCGTCTACATCCGGCTATAAGACAAAACCTCCTGTTGATAGTAATAATGACGTTTACCAGCCTGTATCAGTTGACAATACAGAAGGCTACTCTTCCACCCGGCAGCAGCCTGTTTTGAGCAGGATAGAAGCTGAAGATGATATTAATGCTGCCGATGTGGTGGATCAAGATGGGGAATCTGATTATGAGCATGTGGGTGGGGAGAACTTCGACTTGTATGATGGTGAGAATGGAGATGCTGATGGAGAATACCTAGAAGACGATGACGACGACTTCGCAAAGAAGATGGGAGTCATGTATTCTTGAAGATAATTTATTTTATGGCTTTTACCACTTAACCTGTCTCTATTGGTTTTATCTTTGTGGAACTGGCATATTATGCTTTAATGGTTTTGACTTTGAGATCAGAAGTAGCGGTGATTTTAACGTCTGCTCATGTATCCCTCATTATCTGCCTTCTTATCCATGTATTCTATCTCCTTTTGCTTGGGTGGATTTGTTGTTTCCCTTCTGGAATGGATTTCTTCGTGCCATAGGCACGATCCAAACTTCTTGTCCCATGAATCGTTGATATCTTTTCGACAAAACTCGGTTTATATTAGGCTCGATCTTTTTCCTCATCCAGATGATCGGAACACTCAGGTTTTCCCAATAATTAATTGAGAATTAATCTGTCTTTTCTATAATCTTGAATTAATTTGTGCGCTCAGGGAAAAAAAAACGTATTAATTCATAGTTTTTTAAGATTTTATTACAGTTTTCATTATTTTATTTAGCTAAATCAGAAATTATTAAAAAAATAAAAAAAATTAAGCTAACTCCAATTTATTTAATCGGAAAAAAATGAAAGCTAACTCAAATTTGATCGGATGTGTATCGGTTTTGATAAGGTGGGGCTGTAATCGATATGAAATCAACAAGTAAAAATGAATAAATATGATTCAAGCACACATATTATATAAAGTATAATGAATATATATGATTAAAGTACACATATTATATAACTAATTTCAATTAATTTAACTTTGGTTTCATTAACAATTGTTGGCACACTTAGTAACGATGTGACCGACATAGTATTCATTGCCTACTGATGACAAAAAGTTGAAAGCTGCCTAATAAGTCCATAACATACCATTCGGTCTCTTACCGTTTGATGGCATTTGCTAGTACATGAGATCAAATCGTAAAATGTTAAACAAGTAAATATTTTATCTTATGTACACTGTATTAACAAAATCATATTATTATCGTTGTTAATTTTTTTTACATGATATAAATCTTGAGTAATAAAATTTTTAGTATAACCTATGTTCGTCATCGCCAAAGTGATTCATATATTTATTACAAGGCAAAAACCTCATTAATGTATGTATGAATTGTTTGAGTAGATGTCCAGTAAGCCAACTTGTGACTTGAGCTTTTTATTAACTCTAATGTAAAATGATTTTTATTTTAATAATATTTTACGATTTTATTCAATTAGTACATTGTCCTTTATCTTTATATCCATACAAGTTGCATAGATAAATTTCTTGAATATATAATAAGTACCAAGAGGTTTTCCTCGCAAAGTAAAACCATAAAAATCATTAGGAAGTGTACTGCATATTCTAAACAAGTTCATAGTCGAATCAGTCGTCTAAAATAAGGATAAATGTCGTTTGATCTTGAGACTAGCATCTGTGATGTAAAGGTCATGTTTCATTGGCAAGAGCATGGAGATTTCCATTCATACATATGAGTGATTATATGATGATGCACTGAAAAATCCTCCTTCGCACTGTATAAGTGGTTGTCACTTATCGGGTGGAATAGTCCGCGGTCATGATTGTACACTATTAGTCCTTTGACCCGAGATAATGTAGGGGTTATACTTACTAGCATGCACTTTGATCCGTTTACCGACTCCATTGAGGTTCATCAAGAGGCGAGGTTCGGTGTAGTTTCGAAATATGTAAGAGCAAATGCATTATAGAAGAAGATTAACTGTTTACTTATGGATGAAGATATCATATGTGCTAGAGTAGGTGCCCAGCAAACCAATTTGTGGCTTGAGTTTTTATTGACTCTAATATAAAACAATTTTTATTTTAATAATATTTTACGCATTATGGCATTATACTTTATCTGTATAACCATACAAGCTGCATAGATAAAGTCCTTGAGTATACAAAAGGTACCATGAGGTCTGCCTCGCAACGTAAAATTGTGAAACTCATTAGGAAGTACACCGTATATTCTAAACAGGTTCCTAGTCGAATCAGTCGTCTAAAACAAAGATAAAGGTCGCTCGAGCTCAAGGCTATCATCTGTGATGTAACACCATGTTTCATTGACAAGGGCATGTAGATGTCCATTCACATAGATGGGTTCTCACGAGGCTTAGTCCCTCAATCAGGTTCCACTGGGGCTTAGTCCCTCACGAATCCTCATTTCCTTACCATCACAATTAAGTCATTTCATTCAAAGCATTTTTCAGCATTTTCATCACTTTATAAAAATAAATGCATATATATCATTTTCTTTTAAACTAAGCATGCAACACATCTTTAGCATTTAACATTTTCCATCATAAAATTTCATATTCTTTCAAATCAAACATTTTAACATTCATTACAGCATTTAGACACTTCTAGGACTCCTAACATTTTTCAGGTGTAAAATGACTATTTTGCCATTGAAACCATAAATTTCCCATTTTTCCCCTAGACATTAAAACGATGATCCGGATCCATCCAAACTTACCTTATCATCTTAAAACACTTCCATAGACATTTCTTAGTCGTAAACTTAAGTCCCTTGACTAAATTCATAATTCTTTTTAAAACTTGAACCGAAGTCCCGGTTTTAACCCGAATCACTTCGAACCTTAACCAAACTTTACCAAACTCGAACCAAGACTCCACCAGCTTCTTTTGCATCAACCTAGCCTCGGTCCAGACCTTCCCAACAGCCCCTAGACCTGCTTCACCCTCCAGATCGCGGACAGCCCCTTAAACTCGAAGATAACCCATCGGCCTTGGGGGAACTCGATCCCAACGAGCCTTACCAAGGACCAGTCCTTACCAACCTACGACTAGACCAACCCAAGAACCCTATGGACCATCACGACTCAGTCTAAACCTACGCACGACCCTTGCCCGAACCATGCACGCAATTATCCCCTCCCGTGCGCATGGATGATCACGCGGCCAAGGTTCTTGGCTCCGGCCTTCACTAACAAACCAGGTACATCACCACCCATCTAGGACCACGACACAACCCTCTTAGGACCTCTGGACGAGACCCAAACACAGCTCACAGCTTGCACCCTCCAAGGATCATAACCGAAACCCTAATCCAAGGAAACCCTAGGTTTCGCACCAGTCCTTGCCCTTTCATTTCCAGCTTTTCACTGTGCATCTAAGGGTCCCTAAACCCTCTAAAATCGACCCTTCTAGTAGCATTAACCTGGCAGCCCCTTAGTGCATTATCATGTATTATAAGACAAGAAAATCCACGTTTTTGGCATGTATAATTCATAAAACGAAAATATAAAGATGAATATCATATTTTTCATGCAAACATGTATATTCACACATACTATGGTTTGAACGATGAGAAAAGAAGGAATAAGGCGTGCCTCTGCGTGATTCATACATGGATAAACAATTCTAGACGCGAAGGGTTGTTGCCGAAGAGACGGAGAAGAGCTCGCTGTGTTTTTCCTTCAAATTTGACGTGAATTGCTTCTAAATGTGAGAGAGAAAGTGTGTGGTGTAAGGATGCTAGGCGATAAGCCCTAGGTTTCTTAGTGCTTTAAACATGAGTTTGTAGAGTTTTAGGATTCGGAAATTCCATCTTTTGATATAAATAATAGGTTAGAAAATTGTGCCAAATAACCTTAGTATAATAGGCCCATTAGTATGTAGGAAAAATATCTTATTTAAGAAAGTTTTCGAAAATATTAACCGAGCATCCTAAAAGTTCTTATTTTCGCCAAAAATCGATTACCAATTTACAAGACGACTCAACATGTAAAAACATTTCAAAAGAAAACATTTTCGAAATTTTCATATTAAATATACCATATATATTAAAAATAATCATTTAATAAAACAGTCCTCGATCTCCGTTTTTCGGTCGCGTCTCGAATAACCCTTAAAACACAGTTTTATGCATTCTAATAGAAAATCATATTTTAAACATGTAAACAAGCCTACCACATTTAATTAATGCAATTAAAATAATTTGATTAGGCATTTTCCATTTTTCATAGATTTGCATGTACTTGGATTACGTTATCGTATTTTGAACCTTACATTTACTAACTGACGAATAATCAAGAAATAAACCCTCATCAGATTTAACATCAAAAGTAGCTAAGTGGTTTTTACCGTTATTATGAATGAAGCATTTACATCCAAATATTCTAAAGTATGAAACCACACTTTTCTTTTCATGTAAGGTCTCATAAGGTGTTTTTGAATGATTCTTATTAATCATTGATCTGTTCTGAGCGTAACACGCTGTGTTAACTGCTTCTGCCCAAAACCTTTGAGAAATCCCATAATCAGCAAGCATAGTTCTAGCTTCCTCTTTAAGAGTACGATTTCTGCATTCAGCTTCATCATTCTGCTGTGGTGTTTTTGCAGCTGAGAATCATGTTTGATTCCCAAATTTTCAAGAAACCGAGAAAGTGTTCGGTTGACAAATTAAGTTCCACGATCAGATATTATTCTGTCAATCTCAATTGGCTTCTCATTTATAAGTATTTTGAAAAGTTTATCAGCTGTTTAACAATTTTGTCTTTTGATTTTATAAAAATTACCCAAGTAAATCTTGAGAAATCATCAACAATCACCAAAGTGTATTTCATTCCCCATAAGCTCATGACTGGTATTAGACCAAATAAGTCCATATGCATCATTTCTAAGCATCGAGTAGAAGATTTACTTCCTTTGTTTTTAAATGAAAATCTAACTTGCTTCTCAAACTGACAAGCTGAACATATTTTGTATTTTGAAAACTCAATTTTTGGTAGGCCAGTTACCAGCTCTTGGTTACTCAGATGCGCAATGGTTTTGAAGTTGAAGTGGTTCAACTTTTTATTTCATAACCAGTTCTTAGATTGATTAGAAACGACAAAATATACTGGTTCATTAGGTTGATTACTCCAACTAACCTTATATGTGTTGCCACATCTATTCTCCTTCATAATGATATTACCAGTTATGTTTTTAACAGAGCAATCATGTTTATTGAATTCAACTAAATAATAATGATCACATAAATGCTAATCAAATTGCATTTTAGGTTGTCAACAAGTAGAACATCATTAATAATAATGTTATCATGGATAAGCTTAACCTCACCCGTGGTTCTACCTTGTGAAGCATCTCCAAAACTGATTTTGGGACTTGAATACTTAACCAGTTGTGATATTAAATCTACGTCTCTAGTCATATGTCTCGAACATCCACTATCCAAGTACCAGACTGAATTTTGGTCAGCTTACCAGCAACCTGCAACCACAAATAATGAATAAATTCGGTATTCAAATCTATTTGGGTCCTGAAATGATTAATCCTTTTGGAACCTAGACTTGGATCAATCGAACCGACTTTCCAGCCGCTGTGTTCCAAATTGTTTTACCTAAATTTTGTGTGTGAGGTGTGATGTGTGCAGTTGATATAATATGTGTGTTAGCTATGTTTTCCTTATTGTTCAACTGATATATTTTTTGAAATGGCTTATAGTTACAGTAATGATTGTAATATCCATTCACAGAGTTTTGCTTGTTATAACTGGACTGTTTAGGTGACCATTTGTGTGTATCAGTTTAACCTTTTGAGCTGTATCCAATCCCATGTTTGTTCGTCTTGTTATTTTTTTCTATCGGTTGTTCAACTAGCTTACATAGCTCACGTTGTTCATGTGTCATAACTGATTTTACAAAGTGAATATATTTCTCTTTACACATATTAAGTTCTGGTTTTGTACTACTTGATGAAGTTTCGTTCTGCCAGCTAAAGCCTAAACTAGTTTTATCTCCAACTGATTTATGCAGTCCTTTCTTCTCAGTCAATGTAACTGAAGACTTGTTCCAGACCTGGATCAGATCAATTGGACTTGAATTCTCATACTTGAATTGCTGAATCACATAATGGTTCTGATACTTTTCAGCAGTCAGATCAACAAGCTTTTTTTTTGGATTCGACAGATCAACTGATTGTCAATAATCAGTTTCAGTTTTGTCGTCTTTAGGATCAGTTTGCTTTGATTTAGCTTCCTCAAAGGAGAGAGCAAGCTTTCGGTACTCATTTACCATGTCGTGCAGTGTTGAAATAAGTTCTTCTCGTGTAAAATCAGTTGAACTGAAATCGAATACCTATTCACTGTTGGATTCTAGTTCAGCATCATCAGCCATGAGACATTTCATCTTTTTCTTTATCACTTGATCTACTTGAGCTCTCAGATTCTGATGCGTCATTATCAATTTTTGCCCATTTGGATTTGTTTTCTTCAGCACTAAGGCTTCATTCTTCTTCCTGGATGATTTATTGTCATCCTTAGATCTTTTTCTGTGCTCGGATGGCTTCTTTCTCTTTTCAATTGATATCTTGATGTCCTTCTTCGGCTTTGGACAGTCAGCTATGGAATGACCAGTTTTGCCACAGCTGTATCAAGCACTCGGTTTGTCCTTGGATACGTTCTTATAATAGTGTTTTTGGAATGATCCTTGGTTCTTACTCTTGAACCTTCCGAATTTTCTGACAAACAATGACTTCGTGTCATTGCTTAGATATTCAACGGTCTTCTCCACTGAAGTAGTTGGCTCCAATTTCAGAGCATTTAGATCATTTGTGAATGGTGGAACTGATGGTTTGCTCTCTCTTGTTTGCATCTTGAATTCATATGTTTTTAAATCAACAAATAGGTCATGAAGCTTCACCTTGTTCAGATCTTTTGATTATCTCATGGCCATTTTCTTGACATCCCACTCTTTGGGAAGACCATGCATTACCTTCAGTGTAACTTCTTTATTTGAATACTGTAAAGTCCAAAATGCGATAATGAAACATCTACTTTTTAAAATGCTACTAATTTTTTTTTCGAAAGCTAATACTCGAAATTCGTATCTAATTACATGCATGCGGTACCGCTGAAATTTTACATTTAATAAAATAGTAGCCATCAGCAAACATGTAAAAATACTCAGTTTTAAAAAGAGACAAATCGTCGAATCCCAACCTACGTTTTAAAATAATGCAGATATGAAACAAGTAAAAATCATCACAACCAACAACATGTCAAAACATAGCGTATGAAATATTCATGCCCTTTCTTAACTCAAAACGTGATGTGCGGAAGAAAATAAGGTACTCGGGTTCGCATGCGCACATCCAATTCTTCCTACTCAGACTTCGGCACCTCCAACCTCCTCATCAACAAACTCACCTGCATCATTCACACCTAGTGAGTCTAAAAACTCGACACACTTGTAACGTTAATGGAAAATACATATACATAACATGCAACGGTGAAAAGTACAGTACTAAAAATATATCTCATGAACTTGAAAAGAAACATGAATCTAAACATTTCATATCATGGCATAGCGTGTCAAAAACATCTCATCATATCATCATTTACTTATACATTTACTTTAATTGAACTCAGTTCATTAGTTGTTATTTTCGTATCAGCTCTAATCGTACCAACTCTATCTGATGGAACCATCTACATATAACAGTGGTACCCGGTGGCGGAGACATTGGCTACAGTATAACCCATCCACTAAGCCTTGGCCATACAGCTCATCGTATACATATATCTTCAGTCACAATCAATTCTCATCCTTCAAAAACATCATCATTTTCATCACTTATCAAAATCATGCATATACATAATTTTCCTTAAAATCAAGCATGTAACATATTTTTCATAATTTCATAAAAAGTTATATACGTGGTACTTAAGCATTTAAAAACATGTAAAATCTTTTTTAGGGTGCTGCCAGGACTAAAAACTCGACCCGGGTGTTAAACGACCATTTTGCCCCTAGAAACCAAAAATGACAGTTTTACCTCTGGACCTCTAAATTTCGACCCGAAGCTTATCAAACTTCTTAAAACATCCTAAAACATATTTATGAGCATTCCTGAGACGTAAACTCGAGCCTGTTTCAAAACTTACACGATTATTTCTAAAACTTGGACCGGGTTCCCGGTTTTACCCGAATCAACCCAAAACGTAACCAAATTTTACCCAACTCGAACCATGACTCGAACTTACATGACCAGCCTCTAAACCCCCTTATGACTCTTACACAGTAATCGAAATTTGCTGGAAATTTCTATATGTGCATACTCGAAACCCTAGTGCACTAACTTTTCATATTTTCGATCCTAGCCCAAGACCAAGAAGACCAACACCTAACCAAATACATTGGGACCATGCTCGAAACATATAGGCTCTCCTTGACCAACCCTATCTAATACTACTGCCCAAAACACCAGCCTCTTGCGATACCCTCAAAACTGCGCCACACAAGACAACCGAGCCACACACTAACCTAGCCCTCCGACCAACTCCTAGACCAAGACTAGTTGTACATGGCCCTCTCCCAGCCCTGTCACGGACCCAAGATGGTCAGCTTGTTGGCCAGAAGTCAAGCCATGCAAGGCGGCAGACACCAAGGCCTTCAGTCTTGCCAAAACCGAGCCAACCTACACCAAGTACCGATCGGCCCTCACCTAAATCAACCAAGTTTTGACTCCAGCCTTAAGTTCCCCTCTTACTCAACGTGTACATCCCCTTAGCAACACAAAAATCGGCAGCCCCTTGCAATAACGCAAGAAAACGTGAGAATGAAGCCAAATGATACACTTTCATGTCAAAACCTTGCATAAAACGAAACATCAAGATATATAAATAAATTCTCATGCATTTACATATATTTCATCATAATATTGGCGTGAATTAAGAGAAAGAAAAGATACATGCATGCCTTAGCGATTATTTGATAAAAACTTGAAGAACTACGCGTGGGATGTGAACCTGAGAGGCGGGGAGGAAACTTTCTTTGAAAACTAAAAGAGCCGAAGTTTTGATGTGGTTTTGCTGTTGAAACCTCAAGGGGAGGCTGCTGATGGAGTGGAGGGACGGCTGCTAGGGTATTATTAGGTTTAGGGTTAGTTTAGGGTAGTGTTTAAATAAAATACAAAGAACTAATGGGCCCTAAATTGAATTTTAAAAGGATTAAAAGTGTTTTGAGCCCATTAAGCATTAAAAAAACCCAAAAAGCCCAATAATAATCTCAAAAAATATTTCGTTTTGATACGTTTTGGAAAATATTGCCCAAACCCTCAAAAAGTCCTATGAATCGATAAAATTTGTGTACCGATAAAATATATAACCCGGCGAGTAAAACACTCAACCAAGGCCCATTTCAAAAATCATGCTTTAATACACCATATATTAAATAATTAAAATAATTATTCAGTAAAAATATTTTTCCTGATTATCCCCGGTCTCTGTTACCCGTTCGAGCACGAAACGCAACTTAAAACCCTAATGCATGAAATTTAAAAATAATCATGAAATAACCCCTATCCATGCATAAATCATGAAATAAAATGCATAAAAATCATTTACCACATATTTTAAATAAAACCCTAGACTGCATGCACTCATGTTACGTAATTATAATTTTCTAGACTTTACAATTCCCCCCTCCCCCCTAACATAATTTCGTTCTAGAAATTTAAAACATAATTGAATAACTCTGGTTAGCGACTCCTTATTTCTATCTCCATCTCTCAAGTTGCCTCCTCCTCGGAGTGATTTAGTCACTTGACTTTGACCATGTGGATCACCTTGTTCCGGAGCCTCCTCTCCTGATTGTCCAATATCTGAGTGGGTATCCTCGAAAGACAAGTTCGGTGTCAGCTGAAGTGGATCATAGTTCAGCACATGCGAAGGATTCAACATGTACTTCCGCAACATGGAGACCTGGAACACATTATGAAATCTCGCCAGATTCGGTGGTAATGCTACTCTTCAAGCGAGTGTCCCAACTCTCTCCAAGATCTCAAATGGACCTATGTATCTAGAACTGAGCTTGTCCTTCTTACCAAATCTCATCACACCCTTCATCGGTGCGACCTTCACGAACACATGGTCACCTACGACAAACTCAAGATCTCGGCACCACTGATATGCGTAACTCTTCTGCCGGCTCTGAGTGGTCTTCATCCTGTCTCGGATCTTGACCACTAACTCTGCAGTCTGACTGACAATATTTGGTCCCAACTCTACTTTCTCTCCTACGTCATCCCAATACACTGGACACCTACACTTCCTACCATACAATGCCTCATATAGAGTCATATCGATAGACGCCTGGTATCTATTTTTGTACATGAATTCCACAAGAGGTAACTTCGGCTCCCAGCTGCTTTGGAAGTCGATCATGCAAGCTCTAAGTATGTCCTCCAAAATCTGAATAACCATGTCTGACTGTCCGTCAGTCTGAGGATGAAAGGTAGTACTAAATAGCAGCTTAGTACCCAATGCCTGATGCAAACTCTTTCAAAATGCAGACGTGAATCTCGGATCCCTGTCGGACATGATGGATACTGGAATCCCATGCAGTCTGACTATCTCTCTGATATACAGTTCTACGTATTGAGTCATGGTGAAAGTCTTCCTGATCGGTAAAAAGTGTGCTGATTTAGTGAGCCGATCAACTATCAACCAAATGGCATTATACCCACCAGTCGTCCTCGGAAGCCCTGTCACAAAGTCCATGATAATGTTCTCCCATTTCCACTCGTGAATAGAGAGTGGTCTCAGCTTCCCTGCGGGTCTCTGATGCTCGGCCTTAACATGCTGACATATCAAACATTCGGTGACAAAACGCAAAATATCTCTCTTCATGCTCGATCACCAATAAAGAGACTGAAGAGCCTTATAAATCTTCGTACTCCCTGGATGGATGGAGTACGGGGTGTTGTGGGCCTCGCTCAAGATATCTGCTCCCCGAGAATCACTGTTAGGAACACATAGTCGGTCATTATATCTGACTAAGCCGTCCACAACTGTATGCAGTCTCTGACCCTTAGCCTCATCCCTTTGTACCTCCACTTCAGTAGCTACTCGTCGGTAGTCTGTCCTGTCCGAATTCTATCTCTCAATGTCGACTGCACTGCCAGGGTAGAAACTGCAAGATCAAACTGCTGAATCTCTGCCTGCAACTGTCTCTGTACTGACAACTGAGTGATCACTGCAGTCTTCCTGCTCAGAGCATCTGCAACTACATTAGCCTTACCCGGATGGTAGCTAATGTCACAGTCATAATCTTTCACTAGCTCTGGTCACCTCCGCTGTCTCATGTTCTGATCTTTTTGTGTGAAGAAGTACTTCAGGCTCTTATGATCTGTGAAAGTCCTGCACCTCTCTCCATACAGATAATACCTCCAAAACATCAAGGCAAAAACCACTGCTTCTAGTTTGAGGTCATAAGTCGGATAATTCTTCTCATGGACCTTCAACTGTCTGGACGCGGGTAGGCTATAATTCTGTCATGCTGCATCAGCACTGCGCCCAAACCGAGCTTCGAAGCATCTGTATATACCACAAACTCTTCTTGCCCTGCTGGCATAGTTAGAACTAGTGCAGTGGCCAACGCCTGCTTCAACCTGTCAAAGCTCTCCTGGCACTCTGATCCCCAGATAAATTTGGCATTCTTCTTCGTCAAGGCGGTCATAGGCATCGGAATAGAAAAAAAGCCCTGAATAAACTTCCTGTAATAACTAGCGAATCCCAAGAATCTACGGATCTCTGTCACGCTCTTAGGCACTGGCCAATCTATGAATGCCTCAACTTTACTGGGGTCGACCTCTATACAATCTCGAGATACAATGTTGCCCAAGAATGCCACTCTGTCTAGTCAGAACTCGCACTTACTGAACTTGGTATACAGTTGTCTGTCCTGTAAAATCTGTAATACGGTCCTCAGGTGCTGACTATGCTTTTTTCTGCTCCTCGAATAGATCAGGATGTCATCTATGAAAACTATGACGAACTGATCCAAATACAGCTGAAAAACACGATTCATAAGATCCATGAAGATCGTTGGAGCGTTCGTCAAACCGAAGGGAATCACCATAAACTCATAATGCCCATAACGCGTCCTGAATGTCGTCTTATGCACGTCAGGTTCTCTTACTTTCAGCTGATGATATCCAGATCGTAGATCTATCTTCGAGAATATTGAATGCTTCTAAAGCTAATCAAATAGATCTTCGATCCTGGGCAGTGGATACTTGTTCTTGACCGTGGCATGGTTTAGCTCCCTGTAGTCAATACAAAGACGCATGCTACCATCTTTCTTCTTCACAAAAAGTACTTGTGCGCCTCATGGAGAAAATCTAGGGCTAATGAAACCCTTATCTAACAAGTCCTAAATTTGATCCTTCGGTTCTTTTATCTCTGCAGGTGCTAGATGATAGGACGCCTTAGAAATAGGCACGGTACCTAGCATAAGCACGATAGAAAAATCCACCTCTTGGTCTGGTGGAATGCCTGAAACGTTGTCTGGAAAAACACTTGGGAAGTTCCTAAGCACTTCGACTTCCTCTAGCCTCTGACTAACTGGCTCTGACACTGTCACGATACTTGTCAAACTTCGGTAACGGTACCACAATCAAGTCTGCCTGCGCCGCATTTTTCTGTAACCGAAGTTCCAATTTCTTCACTATCTGGGAGGTAAACATCTAATCCCCGGATGAAATAGATACTCGGAATCCCAAATCCATAGCCTCCGGTATAATTCCTAGTCACTTGACGAAAGATTCGGATATAAATGAATGTGTAGATTCGGAATCTAGCAACACATACATGGCTACACCTGAAATATATATCCTCCTTTGGGCAAAACATACCAACAAATCTGATCGCGTTGAAACTTAAGAAATTCCATACAAGCAATTAACCCAAAATCCTCGAAAAATTACTGATTTAACCCAAGTGTTCCTCAAAAGTTTCAAATTTAGTCTTAAAAAATTCTCAGAAATTACAATTTAGCCCTTAAAGTTTTCGAAAATTACCTTTGGCCCTACAATTTCTCGAAATTTTCATTTTGTTCCCATAAAATTTTCGAATTTTTGCTCCAATAAATCTTAAAATTCTAAAAAATTAACAATTTGATCCCCAAAATTCCAAAAATTTGAAAACATCCCTTAAAATTTTGAGTTTTACAATTAGGTCCTCATATTATCGGTTATTACAATTATGTCCTTAAAATTCTCAATTCAAGCAATTCAATCCATAAATCCAACTAGATAGAGCATGCATCCTAATTTACTCTATGTTCTCAATCCCATAAATTAATTCCCACAACAATCATATAACCCATGCAATCCAAGAGATAAATTAAAATCTTAAACATAAGGGTTACCGGTGATCAGTGTAGAGTCTTGCTCCGCCTCTGCCTCCTCTGCGTGCATCACATATGCTCTATCGGTCATGGGGCCCTTGTTCCTAGGGAAATCCGCCGTCTTATGACCCTCCTGCTCGCAAATGAAGCATTTGTAGGTTCCCCATAAACATTTGCAGATGTGGAACCGGTTGCACTGCTTGCATGGTTACCCCTCTACGGGCTTCAAAGCCCCTGGTATATGTGGTGGCCTCTTCTGACCAGGTGTGAAAACCCAGAATTTCCGATCCAAAGCAAATCACGTAAGAAATACAAACTTAAAATTTAGCTTAATCTAAGCTCAACAACTTTCTTTCTAACTATAGAACTTAAATATGAACTTAGATTTCATCTAACTTAACTCGAGGAAGTAGCTTCAAAGCTCGGAGATTAACTCAACGGGAAGCCAAGCTGAAAGTAACCTCATCCATCGAAGAGTTGTCACTAGAGGAGTAAAACCCCAGCTCAAGGACTCGATCTTTCAGCTCAAAGAAGCTCAACCGAGCTTGTCCTAACAAGACCAAAAAAGGAGCTAAAAGAGGAGCTAAAGGTTTAGACAAATTAAGTATGCACGAAATGATCTTTGAATTAACCCATAAAGGAGCTGCGGGAGGAGCTAAGGAACTAGGACACATTTATGGTGAAGGAGAAGTCCTTTGGTGCTTGGTATGGAGCTTGGCCACAATTATTATTTCTTGGGGCACAAGGGGGCGGCCAAGGGGTAGACAAAGGGGCAAAAATTCTCCTATATAAATGAGACTCCATGCATTGCCAAACCATTCCAAAAACAAGCAAGAAAATTCGGTCCCCCTTCACCTTACAAGCCCTCGGCCGAAGTCAAGAAATGAGGAGGAAGGAATTTTCGTGCAGTCCAGAGCTGCTATCCGGTGACGAAGTGCTGCTCGATTGAAGATCGCATTTGTTAAAGTCACGTCAAATTACTGCCCAAATTCCAAGAGGAATTTTCGTGCCAAAATCTACAATTTTCGAACCTATCTTCAAAACATTGTAAGTGGGTTTTTGATATGTATGTTCGTTTGTACTTTTAAAACTTGAATATATATGTTATGACATGCATATATGTGTGTCCTCATTTTCGAAAAGCACGATGTCTGTCTCTTAAAATTTCGATCGATTGTATGTTTCTTCTGTTATTCAAAATTCTTTGACTCCGCTGTACCCGTCTGAAAGTCTAATAAGTTCTGTCCGATAAGTTCTGTATGATAAGTTTAAACTCGGTGTCGCACTGTTACGATTCGAATTTGAAATGAAATGAGAATTGTGATTCTGTCTGGCCCCCATTGGTGGGTATAAAACCATGTTCTGTCTGGCCCCCATCGGTGGGTATAAAACTGTGTTATGGCCTCACCCCTTAGAGGACTAACATATTGGGGAAAATTTGACCGTGGAAATGAGATGAGTAACAGTGTTATGTCTGTCTTTGAATTGTTCTGAAATGATCTGATTTGCTTCTGAATTATTCTGAATCATCTGGTAATTTCAGTCTTATATTCGCTTCGTTTCTTCTAGGATAAGTTAAAGAATAATAAGTTTTGAAAGTCTGTTAAAAAGAAGTTTTAAGAAAACTAAGTTCTATATGTATCATTGAAAATCGATCGACCCCCCACTTGCTAAGTGTTTCCCAAAACACTCACCCCTTACAAATTTCACATAAAAACGAAGAGCAAATTAATGAGGAAGAGCAAGAAGCTTTCTGGGGTTGGTGAAACGACGATCGAGACCAAGACTCAAGATTTTTACTGTCCTTTTATTTCTGCTTCTGAAACTCTGATGTAATTTCATTTCATTATCATTGTAAAGACAATATTATTTTATGAAAAAGACTGGTTTGTTTTGATACGAGGCTTAATTGTTTTCATGGCTTAGTTGGGTAGGTCTAGGCTGGTCCAGTAGGGTCTAGGGAGGATGGTCTAGGGTCAGGTCAGGGGCTGGTGCTTGGTGGCTCGACCAAAGCTTGAGGAAAGCGCGTGGCTCTTGTTCTTGTGCGCAGGGACTTCTCGCGTGGGCTAGGGCTCATGCGTGGTTCATGGTGGTTCGGTTGGGTCCCTAGGTGGTTTGGACAAGGGATGGCTCGAGGTGGCTCGACCATGGTTCAAGAAAAACGAGGGTAGGCACGAGAGGAACAAGCTGGGGTTCGATTAAGGGGAGTTAAGGGACAAGGGTTCGAACCATGGTCTACGGGGTTGGTTCATAGTTCACGACGGTAGTTTAGATATAAAAAGTCTATGTTTATAATTTGAAACGAAAATATTAAAGTTTGAAATAATTCGGGAATAAAATACTTCAAGAATTAGTAATTAAAGAATTAAATCGAAATCCACAAATTTATGTCTAATAAAAATATTAAAAATTTAATTTAAGCTTAAATAATTATTTGGGATGGTCTAGAGTCAATAAAAGTTAGATAAAGTCAAAATCGAGAAAATTTACGTTTATGGGTAAAACGGTCATTTTACAACTGTGTAGTACGAAAAAGCTTGGTAGCGTCCCGAAAGATCATAACACATGATAAATGATATAAAATGATGATTTTGATGAAAATATGATATTTTATTATTTATGATAAAGTTGTGCAATTTTTACCGTTAAAATGCTATTTTTGGAAAGTCATGATATTTTATGGTTTAAATAGGAAAAACATATTTTGAGGGATATGAATTGACGGTGACAAAAGGATAGAGGATATGCGGGGGATCCGTTTTAAGAAGGAACAATGAACTTACAAATTTATGGGAATGTCGTGAGGGAAAAGACCCCAGAGAGAGCCCGTTTACGAGATTAAGCCCCAGAGAGAGCCCGACGATCGTATTTCCATGGCGGTGCCTAGTACCCATCCCCATGCGCTATGGTGAGCTAAGGCTGATCAGTCGAACAGAGAATAAAAGGCTAGTCACTTTCAAGGATAAAACTTCAGCCAAAATGATAAATTATGCAAAGCTTTACGATTTTCTGATTTTACGATATATGATTTATTTATGCTTAAAATTATTTTAAATAAAAGTATGATTTTAATGCATGTACTTGTATATGCATTATTTGTTAATCCTGTGTAGAATGTGCTGAGTCATTAGACTCGCTAGGTTTGAATGCTGCAGGTGATGATGATATTGAGGGAGGCGGTGACGCTTGAGTAGAACGAGTACAACAGTACACTCCCGATGGACATTTATTTTCCGCACTAAATTGATAGAAAAAGTTTAAAGGATTTTGTTAATAATTTTATTAGAGATTTTATGATTTATTTTGAAGTTAATTTTGATCATGTTAAAGGTAGAAGTGAATTTTTGTAATTGACGATTTTAGGGATTTATGCACTTGAGATTTAAATTGTTAAATTATTTTGATTTATGGAAATGTTAAGTTATTTATAAATGGTGATTTTCAAATTAATAGAGATTAAAAAAATTAGTAGAATTTTAAAACCAAAAAGTAGTGGACGTTTCAGTTGGTATCAGAGCCAGGTTCTCCAAAGGGTTATGTACTGTCATTCCGAGAAGCTCAAGAAGTCACGACTCAAGTATGTGAGTTTTTACTGCTTTATATTTTATATGCTAAAATTCTTTAATGCTTTCATGATGCATGATATAGAGGATATATGCATGTTATTTTAAAACGTTAAATGCATGTTGGTTACGTGGTTTGGACGATGTGTACAAAGATACCTCATAGACGGATTTTACGTAGTAATGATGAGGATAGACATGAGGAGGAGATTCCACAGCCTCTACCTAATCAGAATGTTAGTGCCCGTGTACTAGTCGGTATGGCTCGTTTACTAGAGTTGCATGTGGGAAATGTTGCGAGGGTTCGACCAGAGGAAGTCTATGAGCGTTTTAGGAGGATGAACCCCGAGGATTTTCATAGCACTACTGACCCATTTATTGCTGAGGGATGTATTCGATCTTTGGAGGTGATTTTTTGGTATATGGGTATGGCGGATGTTGACCGAGTTTGTTGTACCATCTATCTACTGAAGGGCGACGCTTTCTTATGGTGGGAGGGAGCGGAGCGAGGGGTGAACTTCGCGACACTGACTTGGGAAGACATTAAGAGGGTATTCTACGACAAATATTTCACTTCTAACGTTCGTTCAAGGCTGAAGCGAGAGTTTATGAGTCTCCGCTAAGGGGACTTGTCTGTTGCCGAGTTTGTGCAGAAGTTTGATAGGGGCTGTCATTTTGTGCCTTGATTGCGAATGATGCGGCGGAGAAATTACGACACTTTCTTGATGGATTGAGGCCCACGATCTATCGTGATGTGATTCTCACTGATCCTATTGATTATACTATTGTCGTTGCCAAAGCTTTTAGAGCCAAGCAGTCACTCAAGGATATTGATTGGGAGATGGAACGTAAAATGAATCGTACCCAGCAAGCTAATCAGCAATCGAGTCAGCAGAGTAAGAAACCATTCATGGGACCACCTAAGTGGCCGGGACTGCCGGAACCACAAGGACAACCACCTACTCAAAATGTCCTGAAGACAGCAGAGAAGCCACAGTGCAAGGAATGCAATCGTTACCATTACGGCAAGTGCATGTGGGGTACCTACAAGTACTTCAATTGTGAAGAGATGTGACACAAGGCTGGGGATTGCCCGAAACTCAAGCAACCCACGACTGGAAGGGTATATGTGATGCAAGCTGAGGAGGCTGAAGCAGAGCCGTCACAACCCTGATTACTGGTAACCTAGCTGTTTAATGTTTTTACATTGCTTTCATTGCATGAAATGTTAAATTGGGTATTGGAATTGATAGGGATAATGAAGAACTTAGAGGAGAATAGGTTGCATGTCCTACCTGAGCTGGATTTATGACATGACATTGAGAGTTTATTGGGATAGAAATGCAATTTTCGAGATTTTCAAGACCGAAATGAAGAGAAAATTTTAAGCCAAGTGGGTTAAGTATGAGGGGAATGAGGGATCCCAAGCTTTTCTATCTAAAAGACAAGAAAAATTTCAAGGGCGAAATTCTATTTAAGGGGGAGGATTTGTAACGCTCTAAAAATCAGTCTACGTAAACCACATGCATACAAATGATTTAAATTTTTTACGTGTTCGCATGATTGATTTTAAATGCTTACTTGATGCATATCATATGATTAAAGACATGATTGCATGATAAAATGATCATATGGCATGATTTCATGAAATAGTAGATTTTATCCGAATATTCGATAATACGCTGGAGAAAAGAGACCGAGGACGACGAAGATAAAAATAAATATTTTTCATTAAATATTTTCAAGGCTTCTTAATATGATAAAAAATGATTAAATTATTCTAAAAATGTTACAGTTTAAATTATTTTCCGAGACGAGCTTGATTTTATCCGGGAAGCCAGTTTTGGACATACAAGAAACTTTTAAAATATCAAATACATTATTTTTGAAAACTAAATTTTATAAAATTTTTTTTTCAATTAAATAGGTTTTATTGGGCCCAATTTAACCAATTTGAGTAGGCCTAATTGCCCGTACACTTGAAGGCCCAAAACCTAAGCCCATTAGTATGTAAATTAAAAACTATAAAATAGAAGGGAAAAAAAACCTAGGCTTTTTGGCGCACAACCAGCCGAAATACTACACACACCACATACACATAATTTCGTAAGTTTCAAGGGAAGAAACAAGTAGTCGTCGTCGTCCGTTCGTTCTTCCTCTTACCACACGCCGACGATCGCGTATTCGAGCAAAAGCACATTTTCTAAACTCTTTGACGCATCATTCAATCCATAATATGCATGTTTGGTTTATTTTGCATGAAAATATTGGTGTTTGAATTGCGTAACGTTTTGACGATTATTTTTAAAGTTTTGAATGTTTTTACGTATATATGAGCGTTTTATGATTTCCAACGAGTATGCTGCCAACATAGGATGTTTAATTGATGGAACATGAACAAATTAAGGTGGAAACGAGGGCTGGACTAGAGCTGGAAGGGCTGTGCACGAGGGAAGCTAGAATCCTAGGGTTTCTTTAAGGAAGAAAGCTCTGCTTTGTCCATGGCTACATGCGGCTCGGCCAGGGCTTGGGGAGATGCCGTGATGGGTGCGGTTCAGTGCTAGGAAGAATCCTAGCATGGCTAGGACTCTTGTACAGCCGGTAGGAGAAGAGCCCATGCGTGCAAAGACTCTTCCCATGCACGCGTGGGGGTGGCTCCTGCAGGAATGGTTTGTGGCTTGGTTGGGTAGGTCTAGGCTAGTCCAGTAGGGTCTAGGGACGATGGTCTAGGGTCGGGTCAGGGGCTGGCTTGATGGTGGCTCGACCAAAGCTTGAGGAAGGCACGCGGCTCTTGTTCTTATGCGCAGGGACTTCTCGCGTGGGCTGGGGGCTCATGCGTGGTTCAGGGGGGTTCGGTTGGGTCCCTAGGTGGTCTGGACATGGGATGGCTCGAGGTGGCTCGGCCATGGTTCAAGAAAAACGAGGGTAGGCTCGAGAGGAACATGCTACGGTTCGATTAAGGGGAGTTATGGGGCAAGGGTTCGAACCATGGTCTAAGGGGGTCGGCTCATAGTTCACAAGGGTAGTTTAGATATTATGTTTAAAATTTGGAAAGAAAATATTAAAGTTTGAATTAATTCGGGAATAAAACGCTTCACGAATTAGTATTTAAGGAATTAAATCGAAATCCTCGAATTTATGCCTAATAAAAATAGTAAAAATTTAATTTAAGCTTAAATAATTATTTGGGATGGTCTCGAGTCAATAAAAGTTAGAAAAAGTCAAAATCGAGAAAATTTACTTCTAGGAGCAAAACAGTCGTTTTATATCTTGGCAGTACGAAAAGACTTGGCAGCGTCCCGAAGGATCATAACGCATGATAAATGATATAAAATGATGATTTTGTTGAAAATGTGATATTTTATGATTTATGGTAAAGTTGTGCAATTTTTACTGTTAAAATTATATTTTTGAAAAGTCATGATATTTTATGGTTTAAAAAGGAAAAAGGGAAAAAATATTTTGAGGGATGTGAATTGACTGTGACAAAAGGATAGAGGATATGTGGGGGATCCGTTATAAGAAAGAACGGTGAACTTACAATTTTATGGGAATGTCGTGAGGAAAAAGACCCCAGAGAGAGCCCGTTTACGGGATTAAGCCCCAGAGAGAGCCCGACGATCGTATTTCCATGGCGGTGCCTAGTCCCCATCCCCATGCGCTATGGTGAGCTAAGGATGATCATTCGAACAAAGGATAAAAGGCTAGTCACTTTCAAGGATCAAACTTCAACCAAAATGATAAATGATGCAAAGCTTTACGATTTTATGATTTTACGATATATGATTTATTTATGATTAAAATTATTTTAAATAAAAGTATGATTTTAATGCATGTGCTTGTATATGTATTATTTGTTACTTATGTTTAGAACGTGCTGAGTCATTATCCACTAGGTTTGAATGATGCAGGTGATGATGATATTGTGAGAGGCGCTGATGCTTGACTGGACCGAGTACAACAGTACATTCTCGAAGGACATTTATTTTCCGCACTAGATTGATAGACAAAGTTTAAAGAATGTTGTTAAGAATTTATTAGAGATTTTATGCTTTATTTTGAAGTTAATTTTGATCATGTTAAAGGTAGAAGTGAATTTTGGTAATTGACGATTTTAGGAATTTATGCACTTTAGATTTAAATTGTTAAATTATTTTGATTTATGGAAATGTTAAATTATTTATAAATGGTGATTTTCGAATTAATAGAGATAAAAAAAATTAGGAGAAATTTAAAATCAAAAATTAGTGGACGGTTCATGTGTGTTGAGTCTTTAGACTCACAAGGTGTGGTTGATGCATGTGATCATGGGGATGTGAAGACTGGAGGCGTTGAAGACTGAATAGGTTAAACTGGTGGTGCACTTGATAATCCGAGGACTTTGTATTTCTTCCGAATAATATGATTAGGAGTAAGGGGTTTTAAACAGTAGTTTCACATGTTCAAGAATTTTATGCCCTGGTGATTTTTAGAATTATAGATATTCGATGTTGTTCATTTTTAAACAGTAAATCCTTGATGAAGTCACATTTAAGGTTTTGTGTAACTGCATTTCTTTTTCTTCAGTGATTGGCTGAATTTTAAAACGCATGATTAACTTATTTATATGTTTATGAGTGTGTGTGTGTTTTCGGTCATATATATATATATATATATATATATAATTTCGGTAGTATTTTAAGAAACAGACGTTTCACGAATATTCGTGCGTGATACATGCAAATTCATACCTTATTCCTTCTTTTCTCATCATTTTATACTATATTATGTTTGAATATGTATCTTTGCATGAAAAATCTCGAAGCCTCGTAGTATTTTCGTTTTAAAGGGTATATACATGGAAAACTTGATTTTCTTGCATGATTCTTGATGTTTCTTGTTGAAGGTAAGGGGCTGTCAGGTTAGGGTTGTTAGGGGCTCAATTTACAGGGGGTTTAAGGACTCTTAGAAACACAGCTAAGGACTGGTAAGGGAGGATGAAGGGGCTGTGCGATTTTTTGGTTTAAGGGAACTAGGGTTTTGATTTTGGTTCTTGAAGGTTGCAGGCGTGTACGAGGAATTGGGCTGCATCCAAGCGACCTAGGAGGGCGGTGGGGTAGTCCTAGATGGGTTAAAGGGTGGATAGAGCAAGGACAAGGGCTGTAGGTGCCGCGGCTTGGCCGCGCGATCATGGGGTGCGCGGGTGGAGGGCGTCTCATGCATGGCTCTTTAGGGTTGGTCTAGTAGGGTCCTAAGGGGCGGGCTTGTCCTAGGAAGGCTGGTCTGGGTCTGGTCGTGTTGGTTAAGGGCTAGGATCGAAGGAACTCATGGATGGTTAGGGCTAGGGTTTGTTCGAATAGGTGCAGAAAAATTCCAGCCGGTTCTAGGCATTTCTGTGGTTCTAAACGGCTTGATTTGGGTTGAAAAATGGTTGGTTAGGTGTTAATAAGCTATGGTGAAAGTTTGGTTAAGTTTCGGGATGATTCAGGTTAAATTCGAGATTTCACCCCAAAAAGAAATGTATAGAACAGAAAAGTGGTTACTGTTTCCTTGCCGCCTGAAACCATGATTACAATTCAAATTGATCAATCGATTGAAATATGGAAGGATATTCAGAATTAACAAACGTATTTCACCCCAAAAAGAAACGTATATGTATATGTATATGATGAAAGAAAAGGTTTAAGCTATGGATGTCGTGATAAAGCTATTTTGTTAAAAATATTTTCGTTGTTGTATGTGGATATATACGTATTACTTGTTACTATGGTTAAGGCTTGTTGAGTTAATAGACTCACTAGGTGTGAATAATGCATGTGAGGATTTTACTCTTTGAGACAGGAGGGTTGGATGACTGAACTGGCTGGACGGATGGTGTACTAAAAGTTATTTTCCTTTGTCTACTCGTTGTCTTCACATAACTGAATCATTTTCTCCCAAATTTTTCTGGCAGATTTGCACATTTTATCTTGATGAAGGTGTTCTTGTCCAGCATCTTGTACAGTATGTCCTTGGCAACAATGTTGGATTTTTTTTTGTCTTCACTTGTCCACTCATCGCATGGTTTCTCAATGCGATGAGGTGCTCCATCAGTTAGAACAACAGTGGGGTTTGCTTTCATGATCTTCATTGGTCTATCAGTTATAACGTACCACATATCATCATCTTGAATATTTAAATGAACATGCATTCAAATTTTCAAGTCATCAAATTCTTCTTTGGAGAACATTGAAATTTTATTGAAAGAAGTCGTGGTTATCATATGTATATATTTGAAAGTATTCAAGAACAAGATTTAACCACTTTAATACCATTTGTAAGGATCTGTTAATTCGAGTAAAGTGTTTATAAGGGAGATTGAATAAACATTTTAGACTTTTTGAATTATTTTTCAAATGTGAGTCAGTTCTTTGAGGAACTGATATCGAAATCTTAAATGTCAATATCGATCATAAAATCGTGTGGAATAAATTGAAAGATAGATTTGAATATTTGGATAGGGTTACATGAGAACTCAATGCAGAAGAGAAACGAATACACGTAATTTTATGGATTTTCAGAGACTTCAAATGCTCCTACGCCACCCCTTCTACCTCAAGCATAAGTATTCACTAAAAGATTTTAATTAGTTACAATGAAATGAGATAACCCACTTCAGTATGGACTTAAACACTGCCAAACTGAAACTCTTAGCTTTTCTTACAAAACTTAACAGTTGTTAACTGAATAGCTCAAATGGTAGCCCGATTTCTACAAATAAATCAGTGAAGTGTGAGTTTGAGATTGCGATTTGCAAACTGGATGTAAGCTTGAAAATGAATCACAATGACTGATAACTGATTGTTCTTCGAGTAGTTTTGAAAATGATGTTAACGTAAAATCGTCTCTTGTTATTTTTTCTCACAATTGAACTCCTCAGCTATTTATAGTCTTATTCCAACGGTCACATTGAATGTATTAATTAATGGTGTCCATTGAGTTGTCTTTTTGTCCATATAGACATCATTCTGACAGCAATACGATGTATCAGACTATTATGAATGTTAGTTTGTCTGCTGAGATTCAAACTACAACTGATGACGTGACTAACTGATCATGAGTCAGACTAACTGACTGGTCTGTTCAGCTAGTCTATACATGGTAATCAGTTCTAACTGATGTCCTTTCAGTTTGAACGTTCTGTTGGCTTCAGTTTGAGTATTTCAGTTATGTTTATATTAGTTCTGCGAATAACTCATTCAGTTCCGATCTTCAGTTATGATATCGAATAGTTTGTCCATCTCCGAATCATCAATTTTGAGACTTACTTATATATTTGAGAAATTTAGTTTATTTACTTTAGTTTTTAAAACGTCCACTCGTTTTAAAATTCTACTGAAATCTTTGTATTATTTTTTTTTTAATGTATGACTGAAAATACTCACACACACAATATTTAAATAAGTTAAACAAGCGTTTTTAAAAGATCATCCAACCTCTGAATAAAAATAACTGCAGTTAATTAAATCTTAAAATAAAATCAATCTCTTAGTATACTGTTTTAAAGGAGAAACTCGAACAGATACCAAAAGTCTGATGAATCAATAATGTATAACTAGATTCAAAAACATTTAACCATATTGCTTAACCACATGTCTCATTAACATATTCTGCGGAAGAAATGCAAGGTCATCGGGTTTCCATGTGCACCCCCAGCTAAGTCTACTCAGTCTTCAACGCCCCTAGTCTCCTCAACCGTAAGATCACCTGCATTAATCACACCTAGTGATTCTAAAGACTCAACACACCTGAACCGTATAACAAATACATATACATATCATGCAACAGTGAAAAGTACATTAATTAAAATACCTTTCATGATCTTAAAAGCAAGAACTTAAACATATCGTGTCAAAGCATAACGTGTCCAAAACATGTTTCAACATATCAGCATATATGTATTCATTTTCTTTATTTGAATTTCGTTCATTAGTTGTGACTTTCGTATCATCGTATTAGTCGATGGATCCATCTACGTATAACCGCGGTACCCGAAGACGGGGTCATCAGAGACATATTACCCATCCATTGAGCCTTGGCCTTACATGTCATCGTATTATCGTATCATCATATTAGTCACAACCAACTCTCTTTCTCCAAAAAAACATTTCATCGTATTCATCAATTATAAAAATCATTCATATACGTAAATTTCCCTAAAATCAAGCATGCAGCGTATTTTTCATATTTCCATAAAAAAATCATGTTCGTGATATCATAGACATTTAAAACATTTCAAACTGTGATAAGGGCTCTGCCAGGACTGCTAACTCGACCCGAGTGTAAAATGACCATTTCGTCGCTGGAAACCCTAATTGACCATTTTACCACTGAACCTCAAAATTTTCACCCGAAGCCCACAAAACTCCTTAAAACGTCTCAAATCATATTTACCATCATTTCCTAGACGTAAACTTGAGCCCATTCAGTAACTTTTATAATTCATTTTAAAACTTGGACCGAGGTCTCGATTTTAACCTGAACCCCAAACTCAACCAAATCTTTTCAAACTTAAACCAGGTCCAAGTTTTAAAAAGAATTATGCCGAAACTCAACCAAATCTTTCCAAACTTAAACCACAATTTAAACACACCCTACCTGAAATGTCTGCTTATTCGTTTTGCTTAAAAAGTGCTAAAAAAAAAAATTTTCCTCCTTACTCTCCATAATTCAAAATATACATATATATAAATACTTTTAAAAATACCTTGTACAATTTTAAAAATAAACAATCAACTAACATTTGAAAACCAAAGGAAAATAGTTTAAATCATAAGATTGTCAAACATTTCACCAAACCTGAACACATTATTTGAAAAGCCCATACTATAACCTCTCAAAAACCTCTCATAAATATAAATAAAAGTCATAAAATATCTTTAACATAACTTAAAATCATAAATCATAACTAGTGCAGAAAACTAGCGTCGGTCTTCGGGTTATGTGCACTTTCAGTCTAGCAAAGTCAACCATCGAGACCTCCATAAACATTATTATCATAATCACACACTTAATTGCCCTTACACGTGTGGAAAAACATCCCTTCCCATTGCCAAATGATGGCAGCCATTTTATGCATCATTAACACAAGTTTTGAATCACAAAATCATGAGTTTTTGGCCATGGCATAAAAAAACGAAAATAAAAGATGTGTGTCATGTTTTTCATGCAAGGATAATTAAATACACATAATATGGTGTGAAAGATATTTAAAAGAAAATTAAGGCATGACTTTGCGTTTAAAACGCTCGAAATACGAATACCGTAGCGGTGAAAGTCGGCGACGAACGGGGGACGATTTCTATTTTTTTTCTACCCTTTTCTCTTGTCAAAACCCCACCGAAAACTCACCTTGGGATGAACGGGAGTCGGGTGATCGTTGTTGGAAGGAAGAAAGATGACTAAATTTGAAGAACAAATGAATAAAAAAATCAAAACTTTTCCTTGCCCAAAGACAGATGTTTCATCCGCTGCACATGGAAAGTTACGTGAATGTGTGTGCGTGTACGTGTGGGTGTGTGTGGTGTACCAGGACTCTTATTTATTATTATTATTATCATTATTATTATTATTATTATTATTTTAAAAGAATTAATAAAATGTTTTTTTAATCACATAATTAATGGGCTTAATTAAGTCTAGATTTTTAAATAATAATTTAGGTCCATTAAGATTAATAAAATCATTAGGTCTCAAATTAAAAGATTTAAAAATACCTATTTTCAAAAAAATCCCTTACAAAATAAATAATTTCTTGCTCCCACCATTTAATTAAAATTTGACCTTAAAATTTTCATAATTCTTAAATTATTAAATAAATATTTTCTTTCCTAAAATAAAATTTTATCTTTTAAATCTTTAACACCTTAATCGTCTCCGATCCTCCGTCCCCGGCCAACCACCGATATTCGTATGAAAATTTTTACATCATGAAATCAAACAAAATTATACAATTAATCATTTAGTCACTCAAAATAAATTATTCAAGCATCAACTTTATTTTAAATAATTAAAAATAATTATTTAATAAAAATATTTTCCTTTATTCAGCCATCGGTCCCCGTTCCTCGATCGCATATCGAATAACCTTTAAAAATACAGTTCTATGCATCCATGTAGAAAAGTATCCACTACAAGAAAAAAGACCTACAACAACGGTTTTTTCCCGTTGTTGTAGGTCTTTTAAAACTGTTGTTAAAGCCCTTGTGGTTAAAGGGTGCGCTCAAAGACAACGGTTTTTATCCGTTGTTGAAGCTACAATTTGCGACGGTTTTTAACAAATCGTCGCACATAAATATTGCGACGGATTTTTATTAAACCGTCGCTAAAATTAGCGACGGTTTTGAATACCGTCGCTAACTTTAGCGACAGTTAGGCAATGCATTCCGTCGCTAATTTTAGCGACAGTTCATTCATGATTTTCGTCGCTAATATTTTCAGTAAAATAAAAAAAATTACTTTTAACAATTTAATAATTCTAAAAAAACTTGTAATTTGAATAAAATAAGATCTTAAAACTTAAAAATTTAACAAAAATAAAACGAAAAAATTTACATAAATTAGCGGGGATTTCAAAAACTTGGAACAATTTTTTAAAATTACCGAAACTAAAATTATGTAAGAAAAATTTTAAGTGTTGTGAAGTTGTGTTTTAAAATGGACCGAGTGAGTGGGTATTTATAGAAGAGTTGCGACGAGTTTTGGTTAATACGTCGCTAATAGCGACGGGTTTTGTTTAAACCGTCGCTAAAGCGACGGTTTATTAATGACCCGTCGGCGATCTATAATTTGCGACAGTGTTTTTTAATCCGTCGCTAATTTTAGCGATGGTTATGCTAACACTGTCGAGAAAATTAGCGACAGTTATACTAACACCGTCGCGAAAATTAGCGACAGTGTAATAATAACCGTCGCTAAGTATAAATATGCGACGGATTTAATTAAAACTGTCTCTAAATATAGCGACAGATATTATACCGTCGCTATATATAGCGACG